>NW_027069936.1:257212-275018 GCF_002906115.3 Quercus suber | reverse complement strand
TTTTTTTTTTTTTTTTTTTTTTTTTTTTTTTTTTTTTTTTTTTTTTTTTTCAGCCGGACTTATTGACTATTTGGAGACAAAAATCACTGTGCATGAACAGTGCGTGCACTGTTCATGCACTGTTCATGTACTGTTTACAATTAAAAAATATTAAAAATGGGTCCCACGATACTATTAATACATTTAAAAATTATTTTGCTACAGTGTTTTCAGCAACAATCAGTTTTCAATCACTTTCAGCAACAATAAGTTGTATCCAAACGGACCCTTATTATTGTATTTATATTTAAACCAAAAAAATTGAGAACACTTCTTATGAAAGAAATTTTTTAGAAATTGAAAAAATTTATAGGAATCTTTTGTAGATAGCAATTGAAAGTGGGGAAAGATCTCTACTCAAAATCTTGATTTTGTTTGCTCAACTCTACTTCATCAATCCTATAAGGTGGAACCGGAATGAAGTTGACACAAATAAATTTTGAAATAATATTTACCCAAAATAACATTAGAGTGTTGAAGTTCAATAAGTGTGAGTACAATAATTTTTGTTTCTAGTGTTTGTATAAATATCCTTGAAATACATATGTTTATAAGTGTGTTTGAAAGTATATGATTAGGACAAAATTTGGCTACAAACTTATTTGTTGACTAAGATTACAACTCTCTCAAAAAAAATTAGCATGGTTACATTTTTGTAATATCTAATCATTAAATTACATGTTCTTTATATTCTTAACACAAATGTCAAATTTCATACCAATTGGATGTAATTTAATATTCGATCTATGAACTTATTTTTTATGCATTATTTTAGATTTGCAAGACTTGAAATTTAAACATTAGATTGATGACATCGCTATTAATTTTGATTTTTTTTTGAAATTTTGCAAATATAAAGAATATAAGAAGAATATAAAATACAACGGTGAATTTGGCAAAATTAGCATAAATAAAAAAATATTTAGTATAATTGTAACCTTAAGTTATAACTAAGTTTGTAATCAAACTTTGTTAATATGATTATATGTCTTAAATGTGTTTATCAATTAGTAAATTCTTTGTGTTATGGAGAAATACTATCCACAAATTTCGTAACAAATCATAGTAGGTTAATTAGAAGGAATTGTTACATTTGTATGCTAATTTTAAGATTATACCCGCCTATTTTCTTCTTCAATATAAATAATTGCTAAGAGATCCCCCTTCTTTATTTTACTAAATGATGTCGATAAAAGAGGTCTTTTTTTTTTTCCCACCAACCATCTTCTAAATATTTGAGATCGTAAACACTACCAAAATATTGCTAAGGAACCCTAAGGTCTCCATTAGAAGGTAAAAGAGCACGTGTAATTGTATTATAGGAAATCTAGGAAAGGAAAAACTTGTAAAGTTTACTGTTGTTGTTTTTAACCATTGTTATATATATATATATGTGTGTGTGTGTGTGTATATGTATGCATGTTTGAAATTTTATTTTAGATAGCAATTGAAAGGAAGGAAGTGATCCCTATTTCAAAGCTAGATATTTTTTGCTCAACTTTATCGTATAAGGTAGAACCCACAATGTTATCAGTGAAGTTATAGAAATAAAATTTTAAAATAAAAATTACCCAAAATAACATCATAGTGGGTGAAGTTGAATAAATGTTTGAATAAAATAGTTATTATTGCTTATGTTTATAAAGATGCTTAAGTAGATATATATGTTTATAAGTATGTTTAAAATTAAAATGAGTATATGTCTATAAATATGCTTATTATTTAGTAAATACTTCGTGTTATGAATAAATTTTGTCTATATATCAGCCCTTTACACGACTCCATTCTCGACCACGTCCTCTCCTTGGCCACAGAAGCCGCCATCAGAACCAGCGTTTTATCGAAGAGATGAAACTGGTTATGGACTTTTGCCTATGACTTATACTTCTAACCTTCCTAGCGTAGCACGTGCCCCTGATTTCGTTGCCTTCGTGTGCAAAACTCTAGAGCTATACAGTTCTTCTAGTAAGTTAGACAAGTTTCTCATTGACTTTGATTACAAAACTAGTTACGCTTCTGAAGTGAACAAGTGGGTTTGCTTCGCCACAATCCACAAAGTCAGAAAGCTCTATTTAGAATTCGAAACATCTGGTTCGAGTTACTTGTTCCCTCGACGTTTATGCACAAGTTCGACGTTAAAGACCTTGTCTCGAAGGTTTCGTCACTTTACAAAAAAACCTACTATTTGTTGGGGTACGCTTAAAGTACAATGGATTGGTTATGCAAGGTTAAGCCATGATATGATGCAGAATATTTTGTTGGGTAGTCCTGCTCTTACAGAATTGAGATTGTGTAACTTTGTGTTTAAAGGTTACAAAGTGATCATACCTTCACAGGCCTGAAAAAATTAGAGCTAGTTGGAGAAAAAGTTCTTGCCAATAGTGATGATGATTCTGCTATAGTAGAAATTTCGGCTCCTAATCTTCAGTCGCTAAACATTTCTGGGTTTATGAACAAAAAGAGGTTTCAGTTGACACAATTACTGAATATGGAA
Organism: Quercus suber; assembly: GCF_002906115.3. Lineage (NCBI taxonomy): Eukaryota > Viridiplantae > Streptophyta > Magnoliopsida > Fagales > Fagaceae > Quercus > Quercus suber. The sequence goes on along the minus strand of NW_027069936.1, from coordinate 272,485 downwards.
GAAACAGCTGTTACATGATCGATCAGATTGATTTAGTGCGTCTTCTTTTAAAGCTTCCTCATGTTCCTAAACTTAGGATATCAGCTTGGTGTCTTAAGGTGAGGTTTTACATACTTTCTTGGCCCATTATTTAATACACAAATTCTTTTGTATGTTTTCTTTGAAGGCTAAAACTTAGGTAAAATGTACAACACCTAACTGTATCTTAGGTTTCTCACTTAAATTGAATAATATAGTTGTATTGACTAACCAGGCAATTTGAATTTAATTGTTATTGTAAAAGATATATTGTTTCGTTGCATTAGTTAATACAATTATGCACGTAATTAAAGTCACCAAAGTAACTGCACCTCAATTTTGCAATATAAGATCTTATACCCAAGTTATGTCACCTTGTAAATTTGAGGATGTGCAAATCATGTCGTTAGGTCTTTTCTATTTTTCTTTGGTGGCTACCAAAGAAACTGAGAAAGGTCAATAACTTCATTGCATCAACCAGTAATGAAGCCCACTAGCTTCCTCTTTGTTAAGAACGATCAATATTCTTGTCTGTACATGCTATGAAAACATACTTTCTCAGTCATTTGAAAAGTTTTCAATGCTAAACTCTCTTGCTTCTCTCTTGATTTGCTGAGATCTTTACAATATTGAAAATGCAAAGTTGGCCATATCCGTTAGCAAAGCTCAAAACTTTGGTATTGGACACAAAGCTTGGTAAGTGGGACCTTCCCGGATAAAATTAGCTATAAACCTTGTGCCCTCCTACGGCTCCAAGGTGAGTTTTTAATTTTTAGTCAGAACTTCCTCTATTTTTTTTTTCCAGTGTTATATTTTACAATACAAAGTTCATAAAACTTTAGTATCTTACCACTTCTATTTGATCTATCTCACTTTATTTGTTAAAGTGGTTTTTAAAATGTCCAATTTCAATTGGAATTTTTTTCCCTTCTGGAGCCTTTCCACTTGCTTTAAGATATATCCTTGTATTTTTTTAAAAGGAAATTACATAGCAAAGTTCAATATGTATCCCTAACTTGTTGTCTATCTTTTAGTTTGAGTTTCCCCAGACTATACAGAGTAACTTTGATCATGAGGACTGCTAGAAATCGCAGGACATGACATTTGGGCGTTTGCATCTCAAGGCTGTTGAGATTGTTGGCTTTGGAGCAAGGTGTGTGGGTTTGAAATTTGTAACTGGACTTGTACAATTTCTGCTTAAGCATGCAAGGGTGCTACCGTGCTAAAAGAAGATAATTATATATGGAAAAGAGAGGGTAGTACTACTTCAGGCGGTCACTTAACTATTTTTATCGTACCAAAGATCCTCTCCAAATGCTGTGGTTTTGTTCTCCTGAGGATTTATCGGAATTCTCATAAGCAACAGATTCATTAATCACTATTACATTAACTCATGCATAGAGGTTTTCCTTCTAGATCAGAATTTTATGACCAAACTTTTCAATAGCCTATCCTCAAATGTAGTAATGTCATATTTTTCTTGCTATTAAGCTTGTTTTACGAACTATCCAATTCGTTGGTACTTGATAAGTGCAATTGTGATGCAATTTTCTCTCGTCTAATCACTTTGTACTTTGCTTCTGAATTTTGGAAAATTTCCTAGTTCTTTGACGGTCCTGAATATCAATTGAACTTTTGATTTCAATGGCTTGCTGAATGGACCAAAAAATAATACGAATTCACAAACTTTAAAAGTTGCTGTGATCAAATGCTTTTGTTCACAGTACTTGATTTTTTTTAAAGTCACTCAACAATCTACACTCTAAATACTAATTACTCCACAATCTACACTCTAAGGGTTCGTTTGGATACAAATTATTTTGCTGAAAATTGAAAACACTGTAACAAAATAATTTTTAAATGTATAAATAGTACCGTGGAATCCATTTTAATGAAAAAATTGCTGAAAAGTGGAGTTTGTGAGTCCCGTAAATAGTGCACGAAACCACTGATGTGGCTGAAAATGAGTTGAAAAGTCAAATAGTGCAGCTACTATTCATGAATAGTGCATGAGCAGTAGCAGCACAGGAATTACATCTCCTGAAACATGTGAAAAAAAAGGGTGTAAAACGCACAAACGTGGACGCAATTTTAGCCGATCCAAACACATACTAAATACTAATTACCATCTCAAAAAAGAAAAGAAAGGAAAAGATAAATAAAAAGATAAATCACTCTACAATCTCTTTATTCAAAGTGGATTCTTTTACAAAAGAAAAAAAAAGTAATTTTTTTTTTTTACCTAGTATTTGATTTCTTGAAAGTATAAAGTACCATACAAAAAAAAAAAAAAAAAGATAAAGATCACACTAGAGTCCACACTTTAAATACTAATTACTATCTTAAATATTTATAGCCGACTTAATAATATAAATTTTAGCTAAATTGACTTCATTATGCTTTCATGTAACAAACTATTAGGAGATATATAATAGATTCTTGGGTATTATTTGTAATTGCACGTGGGTTGGAATTACAATTTTGCCCTGTCCAGTTTGACTTGCTCCTTCACGCTTTGTCTTGCACGAGTTTTTCCTGCTTGTAAAGGTGCTGGGGTGAGGATGAGGCGAGATTTTAACCCCATACTACAAGACAGGACGAGGATGAGTTTAGACATTTTAGACCCATCCAGTCCAATCCCGTCCCTGCCTTGCCTCACGTTGACAAGGGTTATAATTGTAAACACTTTGATAATATATTTCAATTTTCTTAAAATTAATTGAATTTGATGGGATGAATTTAGTTCTAATTTGTTGAAGTATATATTTATGAATGAAATAGGTTTTATTAAAAGAAAATTATAATAGTTGTAAGACTAATTAATAAAAAGTAAAATTTTACAATATAGGGTGCGGTGCTCCGTGGGCTACAAGAGGCAGATGGAGCAAAAAAATCATTCGACCCGCCATGCCATTGCCATCCCTAGGTGGCATACTTATAGGCTCATGAATTTTGCAAGTACGCAGAGCCCAGTTTACAAAATCCTTCTCTTGGCCCATACGTAAGCTCTTTACAAAATCCATCTCTTGGCCCATTAAACTTAAATGGGCTCTTCTCTCCATATATGCCAGAGAGGCAGATGCCACATTATCACATTCCTTCAAAATTTTCTATAATTAATAGTGAGCCAGTATTTTGAAGATCAATTTCCCTAGAAACCTAGAATCAACGAAGACCTTAGAAGACTTTTGGGTCATGGAAGAAAGAAGCAATAGCAATTGTGTGTGTACCAAAAGACACCTTGACCGTATCAGCGACTTACCAGACTCCATTCTCCACCACATCCTCTCCTTCTTGCCCACAGAAGAAGCCATCGAAGCCTCATATATATCAAAAAGATGGAACTGGTTATGGACTTTTGCCTCAGGCTTATCCTTCTATGACCATCAGATTCAGAGCATGTCACTGACTTCGCTGTCTCCGTGTGCAAAACCCTACCCCTATACCGTTCTCACAAGTTAGACAAGTTTCACATCACCGATTTTAGATACACACAACGTATCGAGTGTTACGTGGACTACTGGGTTAACTTCGCAACAACCCACAATGTTGAAAACCTCTATCTAGAACTTGATAGTACAGAGATGCCCTATTATGATCATTATAGGTTGTCTCAAAGTTTATGCACTCACTCGTCGTTAAAGACATTGGCTCTAAGATGTTGTAAGTTTGAACCAAAACCTTGTGTTCGTTGGACTTCGCTCAAAGTATTATGTATTGGTTATGCTAGGTTGACCCGTGATATGATACGTAAGATTTTGTTGGGTAGTCCTGCTCTTACAGATTTGAGATTGTATAACTTTGAGTTTCAAGGTAAGAAAGGTAAGAATGTGGTCACTATTAAATCTACAAGCCTGCAAAAATTAGAGCTAGATGGAGGTAAAGATCTATGCAGTGAAGACTTTTCTGTAGTAGTAATTTTGGCTCCTAATCTTCGGTCGCTAAGTATATCCGGGTTAATGTATAGAAGGAGGTTTCGGTTGAGGAATGTATCATCTTTGGTTGAAGCTAAACTCAGTTTCGAGAGGACAATGACTGATAATGAAAGAGAATCTTGTTACTTAAAGAATCGGAGTGTGTTAACGAAACTTCTTCTATCGCTTCTTCATGTTCCCAAAATCACCATATCAACCTGGTGTCTTCAGGTAAGGTTTATACTTAAAAAGATCGAAGTTTATTGTATGTTTTCTTTTCAAGGCTAAAACTTAGGTACACCCTGTATCTTAGGTTTCTCACTTAAATTGATCAATAATGTTATTGCATTGATCAATGAATCATATGATTGAATTTAATTGTATTTTGGAAAAGGTAACATCGTTTTGTTGTGTTAGTCAATACATGTGGTTAAATTCATCTAAGTAACAGTTTATAAGTTTTTTCCCCTTTCTTTTAATGCATATAAGAAAACGAAAGAATATATTTGAAGAAGAGAGTTGATCAAGAGGACCTTCTTGATTCTTCAGCAAATTCTACCTTTATAGATGTTCTCTTATTCCATCTATTAAACGTTTCTAATTTGTGTGATTAGCTTTTAATGTATAAAGGATAATGGCCATGGTGACATTGATGATATGATTCTGGAAAAGGTTCAATCTATGAACACAAAAAATGGTTATCTTCACTGATAAGTTGGAAAAAAAATTTATAATATAGTTGTCTTAGTCGATGACTCAAACCCTGTAATAGGAGAAACAACTAACTAAACCTGTAATAGGAGAAAGTACTAATTAAACTATGTCAGCTCACAGTTTAATTAAAAAGTTAAAAACAGAATTCTCAGCCATTCTTGTGGCAACTAATAATTAGTAATGCAAATCATATTTTCTATTTTTCTTTGGTGGTGGTCCGGGAAGGCACCAGTTAAGAAAGTTCAATAACATCATTTTATCAACTAGTAATGAGCCAATTTCCTTTCTCTTTGCTAAGATTGATCATTCTTGTTTGAACATGGTATGAAAGCATATTTTCTCAGGCATTTGAAAACTTATCTATGCTAAGCTGTCATGTTGTTTTTGTTTTTGTCTGAATGTGCTAAGGTCTTGAGTCTCTTGACAATATTGGGAGTGAAAACTTTGCCATCTCCATTGGCAGAGTGCAAATGTTTGGTCTTAGACACAGAGCTTAACAAATGGGACCTTCCAGGGATCACTAACGTCCTTCAAAGTTCACCTGATTTGAAGAAACTGGTTGTAAACTTGGTACCCTCCTGCAACTCTAAGGTGAGTTTTTGATCAGAACTTCCTCCCCTTTTTTCCCTAGTGATATTTTACAATACAAAGTTGACATAAACTTAGCATTTTACTTCTTCTATTTGATCTCATCCCACCTTATTTGTCAAAGTGATTTTTAAAATGTCCTATTTTCCCTGTTCAATCCAAAAAGGAACAATTTTGGGGGTTGGAATGTGCACCATGCAAGTCAGACTCCCTCCCCAACAGAACATGATCCTTTTCATCAATTTCACGACTATGATTTTTTTCCTCATATCTAACTGAGTATAGAGTGTCACGTCATTTAATATTAAATAACTTGACACTAGATACACAATTAGATTTGCAATATCTTATTTAAACAATGAGTTTGGTCCGTTTCAAATGGAGATGATCCTTAAAATTCTAGAGCCTCCTTTCCACTTGCTTTAAGATATATACTTATATTTTGGACAAAGGAATTAACATTGGAAATTTCAACTATCTATCCCTTAACTTAATGTTCATTTGCAGTTGGAGTTTAAGCCAGAATTTGTCAATGATTATAACTTCGATCACGAGGAGTTTTGGAAATCGCAGGGGACATTTGAGTGTTTGTCTCTGCATCTTAAGACGGTTGAGATTGTTGGTTTTTAAGCAAAGTGTTTTGGGTTGACATTTGTACTTGGGTTTGTTCAGTTTCTGCTTAAGCATGCAAGGGTGCTAGAGAAGATGGTTATATATGAAAAAAGAGAGGTTACTAATCAAACCCCGACTCTTGTGGAGGCACGTGAATTCCTGCAGGTCACTCAACTAATTTTATCATACCAAAAGTCCTCTCCAAATGCTGTGGTTATGTTCTCTTGAGGATCTGTCAGAATTCTCATAAACAACAATTTCATATATTACTATCACATTAGTTCATACATAGAGATTTTCATTCTTGAACATAACTTTATGATCTAGCTTTTTCAGTAGTCTGTCCTCAAAATGTAGTAGTGTCATCTTCTTAATATTAAGCTTGTTCTATTACACCATCGAATTCGTGGATGTATGAAAGTGGTGCTATCTTCTCTTGTCTAATCTCTTTGCACTATACTTTTGAATTTGTAATAGTTTAATTTCCAGGTTTTCTGAACCATATATCGATTGAACATTTGGTTTGAGTGGCTTGTTGACGGACCAAACAAAAAAATGACTTCAACAGATGCTATTGTTAATCAATTTAAGGATCATGTAAGTGCTTTAATTGGATGATTTGTAAAGCTTAGGAAGTCTTGGATGTTTGAGTTTGACACCTTGGTCGAAGAGGAAATCATTTCTCATCTCAAGGATCCCATATGGTATTGTAACTCCAACTATTATTCTGAACCCTCTTTTTTCAATATGAATGACTACATAACTTGTGTACACAGTTTACTGCTAGTTATAGAGAGGGAGAGAGAGAGAAGTAAGAATATGCACGTTTTTATTTTTTAAAGAAAAAGAATTAAAGTTAGAAACATATAGCTTACTTTGGTTCTTGAAAAATTTCAATATGTCCCTAATGACTCTTTTGGTAGTACAAAGATAACATTTCTGCATTGGTCAAATATCAGTTATCAATATGAATGACGCTTTTGATGATTTGATATTAGGGACATAGAGATGAATTGATAACTGATATTTGACACATGCAGAGCCTTATGGCTCTTGGTATACAGCACCAAAACCTTCTTTTTAACACATTTATTGCTCTGAGCTATCAAATTTCAAACTCAACCAACTGTTTTATAATGGAGATCAGTAGCCACAGCCATGATTCTTAATTTCTTATGAATATAACAGAACCCATTACACGCTCTGGATCTGGCAATCAAGTCAGTGATATCATCCCTAAGAAACTTTATCCATAACATTCCACCACCCAAATGGCCCTAGGACTCAGAGAGAAAACAAAGAAGAAAAAAAAGTTCCAAAGATTTCTAAGAAGACATCTTGATCGTTTTGTCATCAACATTTTCTTTGACTTTTTAGCTTACTTGTTTATATACAACTTTTTTTAATTACAGTTACATTTTAACATACTATCAGCAAATAACAAATAAGCCATCAATAATAAGCTGCATCAAAATGCAGAGTCATTGTCTGCCTAGGCAGTCCCCTATTTGTTGTTGCTTACTTGGTGGTGTTGGTATATTGGAATTATCATTATGTTGCACTGAGTCCGCTTTCATTTTTGTCATAATTCACTTGGTTTTCTAAGAAAAATGACTTTCCCCAATATAAATATTGGTTGTCAAGGTCCAAATACTTAAAAGAGTTAAAGGGATCAAGGTCCGAATACTTAAAAAGAGTTAACAGGCATGCCTAGAAGTCATCGCCCTATGGTTTTAGTTGCTTTGTGTTTGTTATACAACATGGAAAGTGGAAACCTCCAAAACAAGAGGCCAAAGTAACTAGTATTAGAAAATTGTGATTAGGGCCCTCACTCAGTTGTGCAGTAGATACGTAGAATTTAAACATATAACTTCAGCTCTATAGTTATTGCTCGTCATCATCTAAGACACGAGTTAGTTTTTGNCATCCAATATGAATGGAAAAGGGACCGGACCTAGACAAGTAAAATCGTACACAATATAATAATGAGTTTCAACAATTTTCTTGAAACAAATATAAGAGATTACAACAACGTCAAGAAAAGATCCCATCAAGTGGATCTTATATGCCAGCAAATTCTTTGCACACACATATAAAGTTGAGCTTCTTACCATTTCTTATGTTCAGATTAATGGGGTAAGAGTCTAGCAGAGAGTTCAAAAAGGGAGTTAATAATGTCGCTAATAAATCCAAGACCTCATAATCTATTGAAAATTTTCTTAAACCAAATGCACTTAAACATATGAAGTCCAGAAAGTATATGGTCATTACAAAATCTCCTGTTTTTAGTTGTGGTGAATCCGGGTGTACTTTATTTTATTTTGACTTTTGGTGGAATATCATCTCAGTTTATGTGAAAATTTTGTGATTTTGTTGTGGCCATAGAAAAACTCTATGAAGTGACCTCAACATGTGATTTAGTTGCACAGAAGAGATGATATTCTCATTTCTATTCTCTTTTTTCAAAATGTTTACTTTATGTTCTATGAATATCATCTCATTTCCGTATTCTCTTTTTTCAATAGCTTTGTTTGGAAGTTCATAAGGGAATAAAATGAAATGGAATGAAATATATTTAAGTAAGGAAAAAGAATGGAAAAGAATGGAATGAAGTGAAATTAAGTAACTTTGATTAGATGTTTTAAAATAAATGAATGGAAATTAATGAAAATAAATAGAAATAAAATAATACTGTAAAATATTATTATTATTATTATTATTTGGACAACCAATCTACACATGCCTAAGGCCCAATTCAATGTCCAACCCATATGCATATAAACTTGTATTTTCTATCATTTCTTATATGCATCTCAAAGATTCCCATCACTTTAATATCATATTCAAATGGACACACTAAGAGTCAGTTTCTTATCCACTTCATAATATTTTTCTAACATGATCATTAAGATTCCCTTGCCGTACATGGAAAGAATATATGATTTTTTTTTTTTTGAGAAACGGAAAGATATACAAAGTTGAAAGCAATAGTCTTGACACCAACTTCTTGGATGATGCAAGCTACTTTAGGTAAAATACAAAGTTAATAAATATTTTCTCACTTTTCTCTACTCCCTTACTAAAAAAAACAAAATCTAAATCTTTCATGCACAAATTTTTTGTTTATTTAATTTACGTATAACTTTTTAATTTTTTTATTTAAAAATCTATATTCTTGATTCAGCTTATTATCTAAGCAAAATCAACCAAAAGTCTATGAATGTATATAAGCTCTGAAAGCCCAATCAGCCAGGCCCGTGAAAATAAACTCTCCCTCTGCTAATCTTCTTCTCAGTCATTTGGGTCACCCGCTTGCTCTTGTGGGTATTTTTATTATTTATGTTGACGTGGCATATCCTCAGTGGAATATACTTTAAGAATTGCACGGGCAGCTATAACCCGGTAATTTTCTCAGCCAATTCCAACGGAAACGGGAAAGCAAATCTCGCTTTGGTCTCTCCTCAGGAAAAGGAAAAGGGAAAGGGAAAGGGAAATCTCAATTCCAATACAAAACACAAACACTCTGTTTGTGCTTCACCTCAGTAAGTCACTGAATTGATTCTCAAACTTTTTCCACGCATTTCATTTCCTATGTTTCTCTTTTTCTCTCTCTTTTTATTCCGACCACATTTGCTCCTTCTGCCCCTTTCTTATTGCAAAACTTTTGGAGAATTGTAAAAACAAGATTTTTATTCTATTCGAGAACAAGACACTTTATCAGTTAAACTAACTCGATTCCAGAATGAATAAGTAGTTAATCTTATATTAATGTTTGTTATTTTTGTGAAATATCAAATGGGTCCAGCCAGGGGGCAGAAAAATATAGTTTTGAACTATTTTTTGTATCAATTCCCATAACATGAATTGTGCTATGGCCTATGTGATGGTTCAATTGGGTGATCGTTATAATTTTGAGGGAATAAAATTGTAGGGATTGTTTTCCTTCTTGTATGTATGACAAGGTGTAGCTTAAGAGTTAGTTGAGTTGTGTAAGATTTGGGTTAAGAAGAGATGGTGAAAAAGAAAAAGTCGAAAATCGAAATACTGTCATGAATTGGTTCATTTTGTTTTCAACCATGAGATGTTGGTATTAGATTCTTGCTGATATTTAATGGGTTTTTATCTCATTTTCATATATATTCCAGAAATGGGAGCATAGCTGTAACTGGAAGATTTACTGTTAAAATGTCAATTGCAAAGCCATTAAAGAAGTTAGCATCTTGTGTTATCCTTGATTTGGATGGGACACTTCTTAATACAGGTTAGTTTGTGCTTTTAACATTGTTAAATTTTAAAATTTTCTTTTGTTATTTTCCATTATGTTATGTGTGATGAGCACTTTGCTGATTGGTTGAAAGTTGGTTAAAGTGTAGTTGTACTTAGAAAAAATGAAGCTTTGAAATCTCTACATATATAAATAAGCTAAAAATGCTAAAAGAAGAAGCTCCTGGAAAATTGACACTGATTGATGTTTAGATATTTTCACGAGCAAAGTCCAGTGAAGTTTGGTAAACAATGAATGTTCACACATGGCCCTACTTAATAGAGCGTTGCAATCTCTATTTGCATGTAGCCACCATATTCAATATATTCTGTACTGATCTTGATTCTTATTGTCCTGTACTGTTTGCAACCATATTTTCATAAAATAGCTGATTGCTTTCTATTCGTATCAGTGATTGTTTTCTTAATTTGTCATAATTTGTATTTTTAAATTTGATGACAGATGCCCTTTTAAGTGATGTTTTGGGCGGTTTCTTGAGTAAGTATGGAAAGCAATGGGATGGGAGAGAAGTTCATAAGACTTTAGGAAAGACACCACTTGAAGCTGCAGCTGCTATTGTGGAAGCTTATGATCTTCCCTGCACTACAAATGAATTTATTTCAGCAATCAACCCACTTTACTCTGAGAAGTAATAATCTGTTGCACTTTTAAATTATGGTTATTAAATATGTAAAGTTTTTCCAATTGAGGCAATTAATATTGCCCTTGAATTTCACACATAAATTTTATTTCAAATTAATCTGCTTTTATTTTTTAATGGTAAGATGCATGCATGAATATAGTATTGAATCCACAACCACACCCTCAAGGCCTCAACCCTGTACTTACAGGGGAGGAGATGCTTTTTCAGCTAGAGCTCATTGGCCTTTTTTGACTTTTATATTTTCATCTGCAAAGGTACAGCATTACCAATTGCAATAATCTGGGGATTCCACCGGAAATAATAAGCTAAGACGCAGAGTTTCTTATATAATTATTTTTCCAGTTTTTGTCTTAGAAAATTGTTCTGCTATACAATCTATAAGCCATGTGCTCTATAGTTTGTAGAATAAATGTTTTTTGTTTATAAACGCCAATGAGAATTTTTAATGTGAGAATTCCAATCGGAACTTCAGTTCTCGTCTGTTTAACACATACTCAAAGGGTTTCTTCGCAAATTTGGCAAGTTACTGATATGAAAAGCAGGCTAACATGTCACCAGGCAAAAAAAAAAAAAAAAGTGTGTGAAACTTTCTCTTATCAGGCTCTTGTCCCCCATCCCACAAAAACTTTGTATTTGTGAAGTGGCTATCACTAAAGGCGCATGGTGATATTTGTATAGTACTATGGTGTACGAAAACCCAAAAAAATCCAATTATACGTATAGTAAGCAACAAGAAAGCAAAACAATGCATATCCACAAAGCAGATGGTAAAAGACCAGTAATGACCAAGTACTAAGGACCAGGTTAGAGCGTTGTGCTAATAACGCGAAGGTCGCAGGTTCGAGATCTGCATGGGCCAAAAATTCTAAATTTTTTGCTTGGGAAACATGATTCAGATATTTAGAATTTAATTAGAGGACGTTGGACTGTATGGAAGGAGTGTAATTGTCAGTCCTTTGAAGATTTTGAGAAGTCTTTGGTTGAGTTAATAGGCCTGTGCCAGAGAAGTCTTTTTGATTGGTCTCGGTGCCTGGGGTTTTATAGAATGTTCTTCTATTGTTCATATTTTTTCTTCTCTTAGTTTAGTCTCTTGATTGTTTTCTGTGGTGTTCTATTTTGTGCTTTGCTGTGTTCATTCTCATGAACACATTGTATGTTTCGTTTTCCATTTTCATCAATAATAATTCTTATATTGTCTATAAATAAAAAAAGGACTAAGGACCAAATGAGTATGAAATCAAGTACAGACCTTATATTCATACAAAATAATGAAATATAAGAAACCCATATCAAAGATAGACAAGGAGGTTCATACTTAATATAATTTAGAGAAAAAAAAAGCTAGACAGATGTAAAATTATCTTAGTGAAACTTACATGACAAATTCTTGTCGAAAATGAAACTCACTCGTCAACAATCTCAGACTTCATGCGAGTTCAACGTGGCTCCCTTTGTATTACACTTTTGCTATCCTCTCTCTCTTTCTGTGTAAGCTTTGTGAAAAGGTTTACCCTCTTGGTGTGGTAGGGTATATATATATTGTCTGTTTTGAGCTACTAGATATCTCAAGGTCGTTCTTAGCATCTTTGACTTGTCACCTTTTAAAACTTGGCGACGAAGGAATTGTTAAACAGAGGACTGTTTCAGAGATAGTATTAAGTAAGTTATAATGTTTCAGAGATAGTATCAAGTAATATTTGTTGACGTAGAAAGCAAAAGCAATTTGATTTGCAGCTGAGCCGTAAAATATATGTGGACAATTTTGCTTACGGGTACCGCACCTCGTTTTCTTGGTGAACAAGATTTTTCCTGTCCTCTTTGTTCTCGTACCGTCCAGGTCCATTCCAGCCAAGTTTTAGTTTTGTTTATTTTAGTAAAGTTTCACTATGTCCAGTTATCCAAAGGCATCGTGTAAAAACTAAAAACTGTCGCTCTAATCTTCTAGGAAATTGCGGCTACTTTCTGTACCGGAAAAGATAAATTGATAAAAGGGAACGGAATTAAAAATAAAAAACTGTCTTGTCATCCAATTCATGATTTGTTAAAAAAATAAAAAGTTTTATATTCCTTTAAATAAATGATAAAATATTTTAAGTCCTTATTCCCTGTGAGAGCAACAGCAGTTTATGGATAATTTTGTAAAATATAAAAAGTAGCTCATTTGACCCGTTTTGACCAAAATACATTCACATTAGTGTAAAATTGTACTTAAATATTCAAGTGTTATAGTAATTGTGCATATATATATATATATATATATATTGTTACTGTAACTCTTATACATTCACATTAGTGTAAAATTGTACTTAAATATTCAAGTGTTATAGTAATTGTGCATATATATATATATATATATATATATTGTTACTGTAACTCTTCTATATATTATTTTAATAATTTCTAATTTCGCTCTTTTTTTTTTCTATCTCTTCTCCATCTGCAAAACCAACACCCTCATCATCTTTTTCTTGCTCTGATACACACTCTCACATACACAAAATAAAAAATCAACTACAAACACCATAAAACCAAACACACCCATAAGCGAACACACCAACAGAGACAAAGAGAGTGGATGAGGGCTTAGATTGGCGAGTGGATCGGCAAGAAGAACAAGGTGTTGAAGAAGAAGAAGCAGCAGCAACAACAGTCAATGGAGAGCTCCAAAATCACCATCCATGTAGTGGAAAAATCTACCCAAAATCACCACCAAAATTGCAAACCCAAAATTACTGGCCATAATCAAACTCAAATAGAAAAAGAAAAAGAAAAAGAATGAGAAAGAGAAGAACAAGATGAAGATGCCGAAGATGTAAGGAGAAGGGAAAGAAAAAAGAAACAAAGAAAAAAAAAGAAACAAGAAACAAGAAGAAAGTGGAAAATAAAGGTATAAAGAGTGTCGGAGATATTTTGGAGAGTTTGGTAAGGTGGTGGGACAGGTGAGAAATAATAATAAAAAAATGAGAAAAATGATTATTTAAATAAAATAGATAGTAGAATAGACAAACTGATGTGAGTGTTTTATAAAAATGGGTGTATAAAATAGGAAAAGTAAGTTTTTCTTGCAAGATAGACGGAAAATTTGCACGGACTAATACGGTTGCTCTAATCATATATTTTATAAAAAGTTAGTTTTATCATTTTATGGACTCCCAATTTTTTGTATTTTTTTTTAATTTAAAAAATTGATAGTTGAAAGAGGGAAAATGTTAATTGAACTACAAGAATTTTTATATAACTCCTAAATTTAAACATTATAAATTTCTTTGTTGAAGAGTGGGAATTCAAGCAATAAGCTTTCAAAGAATGTCAAATCTTTATATTTACAACAAATACAAAATTCTCATTTCATTAAAATATCATCAGAGTCATGTGGATCTATATTTGATCTCAAAATTTTAGTTATGTAATGCTGTGTTGCCTCACCAACAAGCTACACTAATTCAAATACATAATCACACTACCTTATTAGCAAAATTATGCCCACAAGAAATATTAAAATATATCCCATCCAATAACTAAGTAGATTTTCATAGAACGAGTATATATAAATTGCCAAGAGTTTTGAATCTCAATTAGTTAGCAAGATTCAAATCCTCTCTCCCATTGTAATTGTCAAATTTATAAAAAACAGAGAGTATATACAAAGTAGTGCTTTCTTTAAGTATTTAAATCATTATAACTATTCGAATTATTTCAAATTGACATAAATATCACTAATTTGTTATTGTGGGGCCCGTAGGCCTGATAGCCTCGGCCCATCGTGTAGCAGGCCCAAGGCCTGCGCCAAGGAATACTGACTATTCAAGGCTAAATTAGGGAAGCCTCTTTTCCCAATCCACGCCGAGGACCTCCTCATCCTCGGCCTGACAAGGGTGATTTTCGGGAAAGACCAGGCCCAAAGTAAGTTGTCACCCTCACATTTAATGCATTCACCTAACCCCCCCCCCTGGCCGCATTAATGGGGATATAACCCCTTAGCAGGGCAACGTTGATCAGAGTGAACCACTCGAGTACTGATAAGGCCTCTGATGGGACAGACGTTCAGAAGAGAGGCAAATGGATGATCAACAGATGGAATAAGGAGATAGGAAGATGAAGACTATATAAGGAAAGCAAGTAAAGTAAAAAAGGAGGAGAAAAAAGAGAGAAGAAAAAGGCCTCCTCAGCCCATGGCCGAGGAGCATCCTCCCAGTTGTATAGAAACTCTAAGTATCTTTTTTTTATAAATGAAAATTCATGCTTGACGAACGACGGCCAGCGCCTAAACCTTTAACCCACTATCTATAAATTTATTGTTTGGGCTTGTTGGGCTGAAAACTCATTCATACTCAGGGTCAATCCAAACTGAGTCCCCACAATTGGCGCCGTCTGTGGGAAGGATTAGGGTGCTGGTTGGCGCACCAGGCGAGTGTTCTAAGTATTCGTTTTACAGTAGGTTGAAAAAAAAAAAAAAAAAAAAAAAAAAAAAAAAAAAAAAAAAAAAAAAAAAAAAAAAA
>NW_027069936.1:101116-253448 GCF_002906115.3 Quercus suber | reverse complement strand
GGCAACACCTTTTTCATGGATTGCCTTGGTCAACTTCTCCTTCATATAGGTAATGTTCTCTTTCACAGTTTGTAATTGACCCTCAACGTCTTGCAAGCGATTAGTTTGATCCTCAGCTTGCTTCCTGGCCACGGCTAGGTCGGAGACAGCAGTATCCCTGGCTTCGTCATTTCTGCCAGATCCTCGGTCCCGCTTTTTTAGGTCGGCCTCAGATCTCTTGAGAGTATTGGCAGCCTCCAAGAACTTGTCACGCTCATGCGCTAAGGCATTGCTATGGTCATCAACCTCCTCGCCTAACCTGAAAAGGGCCTGGATAGCCTGCCAATAAAACAAGTAACTCCGTAAAGAGAAAGGAAGGTATTAAGTGACAAACTTTGAATAAAGTGAATAGGTGCCAAAGGACCCACCATTTCTAGATACTTCTTAAGGTCGAGGACAACCTCTACCCAGTCATATTTCTTAGCTCGGCCATGTCAGTGGGAAGAAGAAGAGATTTCTCCAGGTCTCGGCTACAAGAGCCCCCTCGGCTCCTTGAGATTCTCGCATCGAGCGTTATCCATCAGGGGCTGATCATGGAGCATGGCAGCGGGCAGCCAGGCTTGAGCCTCGGACTGCTGGATGGCCTTCTTACTCTTCCGTTGATCACCGAGCTTCAGTTGCTTCGGAGGCCTGCGAAACCTACCCTCCTCGGGCGGGGAATGGGACTTGCCCCCATCCATTGGCTCTTTACCCTTAGAAAGCCTTTTCCTTTTCGGGACAGGAGACTCAGTCTGGGGGTCTGATACTAGGGGGACAGAGGACGACCTGGTTTGCACAGTTAAAATCTGGGGCAGAGGTGCTGGGGGCTGGGGTTGCGACTCTTCTGATACACCTTTCTTAGAAGCGCCTTCGAGCAGGTCAAGAAGATTAGTTTGGGGCTGTCTTTTTAAACCCATCTCAGTCGGAGTACTAACTCTTAGGGACTGGAGATCGGCTTCGGACAAATGAGGGTCTTCTAGATCACCAGAGGGATCCTCAGATTGATCAGCTAGGTCGAATACACTATATTCGTCCTCAGAAGAACTCAGTTCAACCACCTCCTCTTGCCTTCGTAGATAGTCCTTCCTCGGCCACTGTTACTTGCTGGGATGAGGAGGGATCTGCTAGCAGAATGCCTTCAGGTATATAAGACCCTTCAGTAAATGCAAAACCGTCTTCCCACCACGGTGATCTGCGTAAGTCGAGGTCACGAGCTCTAATTACGTGCTTCGGGACTGGGAATGATTTCTGAGCTGGGTCGCATCCGAGGATGTGATGAGCAGCTCTGACCTGGTTATCAGTTTCGTTTAGGAAAGGTCCGACCTAAGAACGGTCTCCAAATCTGCTTTGTTAACCAGATGGAAATGACGTGCAAAGGCGTGCGGATCTGTGACAAGAAAAGTGAAACTCCTATGGTTAATCAACCAAATCAAATGCACGGTTATAAAACTTGAAAATACTGAAACCTAGATTGTCTTTTACTTCGGATATCCTACCTGGCTCCCCTCTACTGTTGGGCAATGAAAACCGTTATGCCACTCTCCCGACACTATGAGAAAATCTTGGGTTAACCCCTTATTGGAATCAGGAAGACACTGGATAAGACGAACCCTATCGTCCTTGTCTTCATATAGTACGTCTTACCCTCAGGTGATGAAGGTTGTAACACCAGTTCACATCGTGGTGAGTCAGTCTCAGCCCCATTTTCTCATTCAGGGTATCTACACACCTAATATCCTAAATACATTCACGGCACACTGAGTAGGAGCCAGGCGAAAATGCCTAAGGTAATTGAGAGTTACTGGCCTCATAGGGATTCTCATCCCCCTTCTACAAAAGCGACTATTGGGATCACAACTTCACCCTCTCTCCTCTTAAGGTACCACTCCCTTTCACAGTACTTCAAACTCACATTATTGGGTATTCCATAGTCGACAATGAATTTGTTCATCATCTCGTCGGACTCAACCAACTTCTTAAACTTACCCATTCCACAAAGATGACTAAAAGTTCTAAAAGAAGAAAAGGAGGAGTAAAATCAAGGAAATTTGGGGTCGCTAGAAAAAGAAGACTTACAGAAGTATGGCGATTCTCTTCAGGAAGAGTGCAAGTTGAACTAGACTTAAGTCATACGCATCAATGGTTGTAAGCGCGAAAATGATGAAACCAGACGGTTCAAACAGGTACTTATACTCCCCCTTAGGTCCCAAATGTAACCGCTTGTTCATAAAAGCCAGAGATCATGCCGTTGAAAGTGGGAAACGTGGTGCTGCCAAAATTTAATGTGGACACCCATTAAGTCTTGAAACGCTAAAAACGCGCATCGGGCAGTCAAAAAGCCGCTAGCATTAACACGAGCTGAAGCGGGGCGACTCGTCTAGAGGGCCCGCAGGTATCAAAACCTCATCCCGTTCGAGGGAACGTGCAGCAGGGTTTTGAGGAGCTATTATGGGGCCCGTGGGCCTGATAGCCTCATCCCATCGGGTAGCAGGCCCAAGGCCCATGCCGAGGAACACTGACTAGTCAAGGCTAAATTGGGGAAAGCCTCTTTTCCAATCCACGCCGAGGACCTCCTCATCCTTGGCCTGACAAGGGTGATTTTCGGGAAAGATCAGGCCCAAAGTAAGATGTCACCCTCGCATTTAATGCATTCACCTAACCCCTGGCCGCATTAATGGGGATATAACCCTTAGCAGGGCAACGTTGATCAGAGTGAACCACTCGAGTACTGATAAGGCCTCTGATGGGACGGACGGCCAGAAGAGAGGCAAATGAATGATCAACAGATGGAATAAGGAGATAGGAAGATGAAGACTATATAAGGAAAGCAAGTAAAGTAAAAGAAGGAAGAGGAAAAAAGAGAAGAAAAAGGCTTCCTCGGCCCTTGGCCGAGGAGAATCCTCCCAGTTGTATAGACACTCTGAATATCTTTTTACAAATAAAGGTTCATGCTTGATGAACGACGGCCAGCGCCTAAACCTTTGACCCACTCTCTATAAATTTTTTGTTTGGGCTTGATTGGGCTGAAAACCCATTCACACTTAGGGTCAATCCAAACTGAGTCCCTACAATAACTATTAATCTTTAATTTTTTAGAAATTTTTCAAGTATGAAAAATATAAGAAGAATGTGTCATTCAATGGTAGATTTGTCAAAATTCACCTCCAATAAAGTAATATTGAATAAGGTTGTAACCTAAAACTACAACTAATTTTGTAGTTAAAGTTTGTCCTTAATAAAATTATTCAAGCTCATGACTCATTTAAATAATACACGTAAATAGTTTATGAGTGGGTTGGAGGATATTCCTCTAAACTAGATTAAAGAAAAAAAAATTATCAATTAATTAATCTTTCAAAGTTGAGTTATATAAGAGTTAAATCAAAATTTAATGGCTTTATGAGTCATCACAATCACATAATTTTTTTTTTTAGAAGGATCACAATTCACAATCACACAATTGATTGGAGGAATCCCACTAACGGCACGTAAAAAGACCATCAATGTATATTTTCAATTACATGACATTTTTTTGATAAATCATATGACTTATTTAAATAATATAAATAAATATTATTATGAATCGCTAATATAATGGATTAGGAGAAATTTATTTAAACTAGTTTGGAAGAAAATTTGTCCATTCAAACTCTAGTTCTCAGAGTCTAAACGTGACAATACCACTAAACGTAAACTACGTTATCCTTGATAAGTATTAAAGAAAAATATAAATTAAAATAATAGAAACTAGTTTTGACATGTTTTTTCTTTAAAAGTTTTGTATCTCAATTGGTTAACACATTTTGATATTTTCAATTGAAACATCCAATGTTCTAATCTCCTAAGACCTGCCTCAATTATCAAAATAATAATAATAATTTGACATGCCTTTCATTTTGAGGTGCCTCTATCAAAAACCCTAAACTAGCCTTATTTGTGGAGAGCAAAAAAATAAAAAACCGTTTTTTGGGGCGGCCGCGAACTTCCCAAATCCCTATGCATAACTATATTCCACCTCATTTGAAGTTATTCCATTGTAAAAATAAAATAATTCATCTATCATTTTGTTGATTAATTTACGCAAATATTCAGAAAAAGAAACTGGTTGACGTAAATGGTATGTGGAATTGGTTAAAGAAAATTTTTTTTTTTTTTTTTAGCTTTTTAGTTTTTTATTTCTTGGGTTATATGATTATATCATGGTGATAGATCTTATTAACAAGAAACAAAGCGAACAGCGGGTTTTTTTTTTTTTTTTTTTGACCTAAACAACGGGATTGAAGGGTACTCTTCAAACCAACAGATAGGACCTTCCACTATTTTGAGACATTAATAAAAAAAGAAACTTTTTTTTCTAAAGCAAATCAATTTGGGCTCAGAGTGATGAGATTTACTAGAGCAGAGTATGAAGATGAACTCTTGGCCTAAGGGTAAGGATTTGATACTTAAGTTAGCCATACGTTATATATTGGACAAAGTTTAACTACAAATTAGTTATAATCTAAGGTTACAACTTTACTCAATATATTTTTATTGAATGTAAATTTTGACAAATTCACTATTGGATTATATTTTATTCTTATATCCTTCATGCTTGCAAAATTTCTAAAAAATCAAAGATTCATAATTTTTATAGATTCATAATGTTGGATTTACTTAGTGATTCATTACATTTTCCCTACAACAGACACATCAACATGATTAAAAAGCATTTTACAAGAAATGGTCTAACAGTAAAACGCTTCTATAGAAAATAGCCCAGCAGTAAAATGTTTCTACGGAAAATGCACCGGCGGTAGAATGTTTCTGCAGAAAATAGTCCAGCGGTAAAGTAATACAAAACGAAATAAACTCCCAACTGTTAGCTATTTCACAGATTAAGAAAAATATCTACATTTTTAGACTCATCATCCGTTAGCTCTGGAGAAGAGTCTTCTAATACAACAATATGAGAGAAAAATGCTATAGTAACAGTTACATCATAACCATCAATAGTAAATAAATAAGTGAACATCATAGGTTCCATTATGACAAGTAATGAGTAAAACTTAGTGTGAGATGAAGGGAGAGAGAGAGATTCCAGCTAGCGCAACAAGATCATTATGGTGCCATGGCATACTCGTGGATATAGTATATGTAGTGAGTAAAGAGAGTCATTGGTGAGTAGTATGAAGAATGAGTGAAAGTGTATAGTAATTAGTAAGGCTACTGGGACTTTCTATTGGGGATAGCTAAATGTTTTTAAGTGGAAGTATGAGGGGTGTTTTTGAACTAGGAGCTGGAGAACTCAGTTTCTATGCTTGAAACTGAGCGCTTAGTAATTCAGAACTTTGCTAAAGTTTAGAAAAGACTAAGACAGAGAAGCTAAGGACAGGTTCTTCTCTATTGGTGTATATCTTAGTTAGTTGGTGAAGCATTAATGGAGAGTTCCATTTATAGTTGGGTTTTAAGGGGTAATTAGCAAATAATCTCTGCTAAATCTCCCTCAATCTTCAGAAAATATTTAGAGAATCGTTCCTAGGATTTTAGCTAAGAGTGGTAATCTCAACTTTTAGAAGGTTCTTGCTGTTTTTGGTAATAACAGCTGGGATTCTGACTTAGCATTGAATGATGATTGACCTTGCCTGATGGGATTAAAGCATGCTTTAGGCTGATGGGATTAAAGCATGCTTTGCTGCTAGAATCAAAGCTCCACAGAGCAGATTGTATCACCTCAAGCTAGGTGTCAATCTTGGTGCCCTTACTAGGAACTCTGCTGGGATCCCCTTAATGCCCTCCAAACCACATATCCCTAAATTTCCCCATTTAGGGTTTATGTGCTTGGTTTATGAACTAGAGAATACATATTTTTAGTATGAAAATGAATTGTTTTCATGTTATTTCAGGAGCTTTAATGGTCTGGTCATGGTTGCTCTTGGTTCTTAATCGGCTGGGTTGGAGAAGAAAGAAGGGACAGTTGGCTGAAGCTTCCCAGCTCTCTGTCACGTCAGTTTCAGCTTTATGTCACATGAGAAATGATGGAATTTCAGCTCGTGAAGCTGCTAGAATCAGAGCTCCCTAGGGCAGATTGCATCACCCTAAGCTAGGTGTCAATCTTGGTGCCCTTACTAGGAATTCTACCAGGATCCCCTTGGTGCCCTCCAAACCACATTTCCCTAAATTTCTCCATTTGGGGTTCATGTGCTTGGTCCATAAACTAGAGAATACACATTTTTAGTATGAAAATGAATTGTTTTCATGTTGTTTCAGGAGCTTTAATGATCTGGTCATGGCTGCTCTTGGTTTTTGACCGGTTGGGTTGGGGAAGAAAGAAGGGACAGCTGGCTGAAGCTTCCCAGCTTTCTGTCACGTCAGTTTCAACTTTATGTCACATGAGAAATGATAGAATTTCAGCTTATTTAACCCCTGATGGACACGTGTCCTCTTTTGATCTGATTGGACAAGTTGGGACTTGATATGAATGGGCTCCAACAGTTTAGTTATACTGAAATTTGGTTGGTCAGCTCACGTGACCTCCAACTGCTGGGATTTGTGTGTGGGCTGGGCCGGCTCAACTGGGCTTTGTAGTTGAGCTCCTTTGGGCTTGGTTATCACTACAAAATGAAGGGTTTTTCCATGGGTGACATTCATGGACTTTTGTAGTTAGTTGATTATAGAAAAATAAGCATAGTCCCCATAAATTTTGTGAAAGAAATATTTTTTGACAGATGAACAATTTATATTTCCCATGAGTGAGGGATTTAGTATATGTAAAACAAGTGTTAAAATAATACTTGATTTTGTAAATATGTGCCAAAATAGCATTTGGACTTCATGAAAATAGTTGCCAAATTAACATTTGGGCTTTGTAAAATAGGTGCCAAATATTAATGTTTGGACTTTATAAAATAGTTGCCAAATTAATATTTGGACTTTGTAAAATAGTGCCAAATTAATATTTAAGTTTTGTAAAATAGTTGCCAAATTAATATTTGGGCTTTGTAAAATAAGTGCCAAATTAGCATTTGGGCTTTGTAAGATTTTGTAAAAATATTGTCGTATCGTAACGGGCTTTAGAAATGCCGCATCGTAGCAGACTTTAGAGATGCCGCATTGTAGCAGGCTTTAAAAGTGTCGCATCGTAGTGGGTTTTAGAGATGCAGCATCGTAGCGGGCTTTGTAAGAAGGTTTTGTTAGGCTTTTGGGTTTTGCCCACAAGTTAAGTGATTTTGGGTTTTTTGTGGAGATAGCATAATTTTGTAGCACAATTTTAATAGTAAGGTGATAAGTATGGGTAATATTTGTGAGAGGACCCAAGGCAATTTATGAGGCTTTATATAGGAAATATTTTTGGGAGCCTAATAACATGAAGAATATTTGAGTAATATGTGGGAAATATTTATGTGAGCTCAAAATCATTTATAGACTTGTGTGGGTATTTTTTGTGAGTGGGCTAATGAAATTAAGACCCGAAAATTTGTACCTCAATAACTACATATTTCAAAAATTGAACCATTGGATTGCATGTTCTTTATGATCTTAATACACTTGTCAAATTTTGTGCCAATCGGATATTATTTACTATATGATTTATAAGATTATATTTTATGCATAATTTTAAACTACAAAAACTTACAATTTAAATAATTTATTGATGACATAGCTATTGATTTTTAATTTTCTAGAAATTTCGCAAGCATGGAAGATATAAAAAAAAATGTAATCCAATGGTGGATTTATCAAAATTCACTTCCAATAAAAAACATATTGAATAAAGTTGTAGTATTAAGTTACAACTAATTTTGTAGCTGAACTTTGCCTTTATATATTAATATCAGTTGCTAGAATCCTCTTACTTTGCATAATTGAAAATTGTGAAATCAAGCAGGCTGTATCTCCAAAAACATGTCAAAATGAATTAGGTGATTCGATTGTATATATATCTAGGAGCATAAATAGGTTTTTAGTTAAGAGGAGGTCAAAATGATACTAATAATGATAAAATAAAAATAAAATAAAAACCATATAAAGAAGTGAATATTTAAAAGGGTAACCTATATATTTAATGCAAAATTAAATTTACTTATAAAAAAAAATAAAAATATAGCTTGAACTCTTAAAAATTTCGTGCATTTAGTACCTTTCCTGAACCGAGTACATGATACTTGTGCTTACACATTTAAGCATTTCCCTTCTTTATCCGAAAAAAAAAAAAAAGCATTCCCTAATTCCCTTGCCGCTTTCACTAACATTTAGAAATGCCTTGAAACACTTGTCTATATTCGACTAATGTAAGAGTAGCTAGATCAAACACACTCTCTTTATTATTTTTTAATAATTTGATGATAAGGTGATGGTAAAAGCTACAGGGTGATTTGAATCTTAGTCACACAACTCTTAACCATGTACACTTTCTAAAGAAATTTCGGAATTGACTGGATGAAAATTAATTTAATAATCATAATAAAAAAGTGATGCCTAAATATTTTTTTAAAATTAATTTCTTTTGGAAATTGAAAGAACAAATTATAATATTAGGGTTTTTTTTTTTTTTTGGCAATTGAGTTCTAATTTCTAACCTCTGTCAAAAAGAGAGTGAGTGGGTGTGGGATCAATAATCCAATAAGAGTACCTTCTTCTTCTTTTTTTTGAGAAAAACCAATAAAAGTACCCAGAACTTATGTTGCACTAGATTCATTTCTACTTTGTGTGTTATAGTTATTTTAGTCGGTAAAATTTCTTTTTTTAAAATAAGAGATTTGGGCCCATTTGGTAACGTTATTCTAGTAACGTTGTTTAAGTCTTGTAAAAATACGTGTGGATGAAAAAATATCATAAAAATACGTGTTGTGTTGTTTAAACAATGAAAACGGTTGTTTAAACAACAATACCAAACACCCACTTGAGGTTCAAATCTCACATATATAAAAAATTGATTGACACTTTTTTTTTTTTTTTGAGATTAAATTCTATAAGGATGGGGTGTAAAATCTATATTTTACACTATCCAATAAGTGATTATCACGTCAGCATATTACTGAAAATTCAATACATCTTATTACACCTAATAACATTTCAATAAATTCTCAATTTGGTTGGATTTATATATGGGTATTAGAATTGATTGAGTGTGATTATGTTTATTTTTAAATATATGATAAGATGATGTGACATGTTGGGATTGGAGATGTAAAACATGAGTTTTACACCACATCCTTAATTCTCAATTTGGTTGGATTTATATATGGGTATTAGAATTGATTGAGTGTGATTATGTTTATTTTTAAATATATGATAAGATGATGTGACATGTTGGGATTGGAGATGTAAAACATGAGTTTTACACCACATCCTTAAACACCCACTTGAGGTTCAAATCTCACATATATAAAAAATTGATTGACACTTTTTTTTTTTTTTTTGAGATTAAATTCTATAAGGATGGGGTGTAAAATCTATATTTTACACTATCCAATAAGTGATTATCACGTCAGCATATTACTGAAAATTCAATACATCTTATTACACCTAATAACATTTCAATAAATTCTCAATTTGGTTGGATTTATATATGGGTATTAGAATTGATTGAGTGTGATTATGTTTATTTTTAAATATATGATAAGATGATGTGACATGTTGGGATTGGAGATGTAAAACATGAGTTTTACACCACATCCTTAAACACCCACTTGAGGTTCAAATCTCACATATATAAAAAATTGATTGACACTTTTTTTTTTTTTTTTGAGATTAAATTCTATAAGGATGGGGTGTAAAATCTATATTTTACACTATCCAATAAGTGATTATCACGTCAGCATATTACTGAAAATTCAATACATCTTATTACACCTAATAACATTTCAATAAATTCTCAATTTGGTTGGATTTATATATGGGTATTAGAATTGATTGAGTGTGATTATGTTTATTTTTAAATATATGATAAGATGATGTGACATGTTGGGATTGGAGATGTAAAACATGAGTTTTACACCACATCCTTATAAAATTTAATCTTTTTTTTTTGTGTGTGTGTGTGTGTGTGTGTGTGTGTGTGTGTGGAGGAAAAACTTCTTGTATATTTATTTGTGTGTTTTCTTGATATTGTATTTAAATCTTTTATAACTTTTTTTTTAAGAAAAAAAACTTTTATATCTAATAGTATAAACAAGTGGACTTTCTTAGCAAAAATAAATTAAAAAATAAACATAAGTGGACTTCTTAAGTTGGTAACCCACCATCAAGTTTTTTTTTTTTTTTTTCCCACTCAAGCCTGGTTAATGTCTTACGAGTGTCTACATATCATAGAATCAGTGATACGACCAATGGCTATACCAAGTTTTGAAAGTGGAAACCTAGTGTATTTATAATTTATTTCGTAATCCCCAGTTACCATTTGCTATATATGTGATCATGCACTCCATAACCTATATTCTTATTATTTTTACTTATCCTTTTGTTTTTTTAAAGCATATAGTGATATAGTACATATTTAACGATTATAACATCAATTTACAAAAAAGTGGACCCAAAAAAAAAAAAAAAAAACACCAATAAGCTTTGGATTGATAATGACTACTGAAAATCATAGAATGTGTGATCTAACCAATGACTACCTTGTTTTTTATGGGTAGAAAAAGCATGCAGCAAACACAGAATAAAATAGTATACCTAGAGCTTAACAAGCTGGCTAAATTCTAATGTAGTTATAGTTTCTTCGGTTTTCTAATTAAGATAATGTGTTTTATCTATTTTCATGAACCTAATCTAGGATGTGGATCATGATTCCCTTGATTTTAAATTCATTTTTATAGGGCAGGGCTTATCAATTATCATACAGTAGCCTATCACAGTGCATGCACTGGTGTGCACACCCATAAAAAAAAACACACACACACATTATTTATCTATTTTAGGGGTAGAACTTAGAATAGAACTTGGCTGATGGCTCCGACTATCGTGGAGGAATTTCTCCAAGTGCATACAATATATATATATATATATATTTAGAAATTTTTTATTGCAAATTGTAGTGCATTGCATTCATCCATTTGACCACACTTTTAGTGTTAAGGTTTGTTATTAGATTTTCAGTTGCCTATAATGGTGGTTTACAGACCTATAATGGTGGGTTTTAGACTTTCTGTTAGCTGCCAAACTAATAAAGTCTCATTATCGTTGAGCCACTTACCAAAAAAAACTAATCGATATCTTGACTTGATGGTAAAGATCACTTATCATGAAACAGATGTCATTGAATTTAATTTTATCATATCTATCAAAATAGAAATGACCAATAATACCAAAATATAAGTTTATTATACATTTATCAAAATTTCACTTTGTTTATTTAAAAAGAAAATAAAAGGAAAGAATAAAAGATCCCGTGAAGTAATTTATATCTTTTGTAATAATTTGACTCAAATTCTTTAATTAATATAAGTATCTCTATAAAATTTAAAATGACAAAAAATATATAGAGTTATGAGGAAGTGGTTTACACCTTCAAACCGAAAATAAAAATAACTTTTGCCACAACTTGTCTACATGGCAAGTTGTAAACTTTGGAGTAAATGTGATGGGTCTATGTAAGTCTATAACTCCACCATTTACAACTCGTCACGTGAACAAATTATGATAAAATTATGATTTTAGTTGTGGTCTTAACATTACTGTATACGAAATAATTGAAGGCCTACTTGTTTTTACGTTCAGAAAATGATGTGAAATTATGTGTGTTTTTATGAACTCTTAATTTCTTGCTATGGAATTGTGTGTTTTTATGAACTCTTGATTTCTTCCTAACTTGCTTTTTCAAACTTGGCTTGTAATAAAATACTATATAGCTAGTGATGCTGGCATAGAAATCTTTTGTCAACTATCAGAAGGTCAACTTTAAGCATTCCATTGTCTCATTTTTAACAAAAAGAAATTGCTATTCGCACCACCACATTATCAAGAACAATTTATTCGAGAATTTATGGTGAATCTCAACTTTGGTTGGTACGTACACCATGTTTAGGACAACTAGCCATTGAAAAAGATAAACACACTTTCAGTACTGGTGAAAAGGACAATTTCATAAATCTGTAAAGGAATAGATCATTTGTTGCAGCTTTACAACGACAATTCCATTCTAGATTTTTTTTCGAATACAGAATCAGCTGTTGTGACACAATGATAAATAATTGCTTATTTTGGAAATTTAAACAGTTAGAAAAAGATAAATTTAATCATTTAATTATTATTCTAACATTAATGTCGAAAAATATCTATACTTATTCTTTTCATCTACTTTCACAAGCACCTAAAATTGAAGGCGAGATCTTAATGGTTGACTACTTTCCTTGACAAATTAACCTTGAATTGGAATAGTGCAAGTGAAAAGCAGAGCATTTCTAGATCGTTGAACCTGAGAAGATGAAAGTGATAGAGTGTAGGCTTCCGGTTAACTTAAACGTTTGTGGCCCACGCCTCCACTTTGTAGGACAGTGTAAAGGGATGGAAGGGATCGAATTTTCTGCACTTGAACTCACCTTTTTTGGATATCTTTATCAAAGGAAATCTACATAAAGACTCTCTCTCTCTCTCTCAAGTTCCCGAGCTAGAAAAATTAGTTATTTTGTGCCCATTTTCAATATATAGCCTTTTTTTTAAAAAAAATATTTAGAGATGATTTCAAACCATGGTAGCCGCTCCTAATGTTAACTTTATTTTTTATTATTAAATCAAGACACTAATTGGTTTTTAGGTGTATGTGGGGATCGAACCTCAGATCTCAAATACCAATTGATTTTTCGGTGTAGGCGGGGATCGAACTTTATATCTCTTATTCTACGACAAGAGACTTTACTAGTTGAATAATTGGAAGTCTGAAACCCACTTTAATAAATAGCTTGAATGATATGTTAACTGATAGCAATCGATGTTACCTAGCTTGCTACTTTATTTTAGTAACCTTATTTTTGCAAAAAAACATTTGTGGTGTTTTTGTCCTTTAACTACACGGATTACAATATTAAGCAAGGTCAAATAATACCATTTGAATACGTTTACTCAAGCTGGAGAGAGGAGACATAAATTCCAACTTGTTTGTTAATTCATTTATGTGAGAATTGCTTTTGTGGAACGACTAAGATTTCTTGACATCACTATTTCACTAGTATCCCTAATGGGACCCTAAAGACTAAAGTAACTCTACTGAAAGAAAGTGATTGTGTTTTATGTCAACCTAATGACATTTTCGTTCTTTAGGTTTTGGAAAAAATTTCCATCCTTTAGGTTTTGGAAAAATTTTCAAAATCTAATTTAAATCCTAAGACTACTTTAACATTATTATTGATGAAAACTGTTAACTTGTGTTTGGATAAAGAATTAGGAAAGCTCTTAGAATTTTTAAATAATGGGATTTAAATTGATGGGGCTTCCAATCTTTATTAATCTGATTTTTCATTGTTTGCATAAGCATAATGAAAAATTAAGAAAGAAAAGTATTGTAGTAATTGCAACAATGATTGTAATGGCTAAAGCTCCTGTTTAGTGTTCTAGTGCATTAGACTAAACACAATGCGAATAAGTGAACCATTTTAAATACATGTCCATAATTTATCACGTGCAATGCATTAAAACACCAAATGCAAACCAAACCCTATATTTATACGATTTGGTGAACGAAAAGTTTATAAATAATTACATATTCATACGTCATTTAATCAACCTACATAATATGAAAGATAACAAGTCTAAATTTACAAGTTGTGAAAATTGAGCTTGATGCTAAAGTAGTGATGGAGCGGACATCAGGTAGTTTGTGTAATAATTATGCTCACTCTACCCTCATTTTGGATTGTATGCAACTTATGAGAAAAATCCCAATCATGGAGATTAAGCACTATTTTCAAGAGGCGAATCAGTATACAAACAGATTAGCTTAAAAATGGAGCAGCTCAACAACAAAATTTTATGGTTTTGGTTAATCCTCCTATAGATATCAATTTTTTTTTTTTTAATTGTATTATGATTCAGGGGGCTTGTAGTATAAGAGGTTTTGCCTTAACTCTTTTATGTTAAATTAACGCAGTGCAATCCTTTTCTACCACACACACACACAAAAAGAAAAAGAAAAGAGAAGAAAAGAACAAGTCCCCATGGTTCATGGTTGTGCTTGCGCATATCTCATAAGAAATAGTACACTATTTATGGGCAAATGCCATTGGACTGATGCCCTGTTTCAGGGCATCTGCTCATCTCACATGGCCTAGCCATTGCCCTTGGCAATGGGCACACACTCTTGTGTCTTGTCCTAATATTGTTGCCTTTTTAGAATACCAGGAAAGCCCTCACTCAACCAAGGGATACAATGAAGTAGTAAAGGGCAATATTGTATTATCAGAGGTCTGGCAAGGTGCAGTGGCTCGACGCCATTGTGATCTTCTGGGCTCCACTAACAATGATTGGACCAAAGCTGTCCTACCCTCTCTCTCTCTCTCTCACACACTAACGTGGCACTTATCAATGGGTATACACCACGTGTCCCACGCCGTCACTATCCGCTACGAGGATGTCTGTCCGAACATGTACGAGGACTGTCAAAGCATGTTTTTTTTTTTTTTTTTTTTTGTAGAATTGTCAAAGCATGTTGTAATATTAACTCGGAATTGTAATAATACTATCTAAAAGACAATTTTACCCTTGGCAACTTTGCCTGTTTTGTGTTACTTTATGGGGGTAAAACTGTCTTTATGATGTAATCCACAGAGAATATTACAGGGGGCGAATTTGATATTTTTACGAAGCATTTTCCAAAATTACATCTCAGCTCTCATCTCTTTTATCTCTCATCAGCCTCTATACTATGCTTCTTGTCTTGTCTCTCTCTCACAATAAAGCTTGCTTTTTTTTTGGGTTTCTGAGCTCAACAAAAATGGCGTTTAGGAAATCACTCACCTGGGTTCCAACCTTTTTGGTCATTCTATTACTTGCTTCAATACCATTTCTTCAATCTTCTCGTACCCGTGAGCTAGTTTCCCCTCTCTCTCTCTCTCTTGGAGTTGTTTTTTACTTTTTGTTAATGCATATATTTA
Organism: Quercus suber; assembly: GCF_002906115.3. NCBI lineage: Eukaryota > Viridiplantae > Streptophyta > Magnoliopsida > Fagales > Fagaceae > Quercus > Quercus suber. The sequence continues at coordinate 238,362 of NW_027069936.1, read as the reverse complement.
CCATTCAATGTGCAGGTTTCCAAGGTGGAACAACAATGCCAGAAAACACAGTCAAACTGATGGCACAGGTATACATATATTTTGATCATATATAAAAAGCATGTCAAAGATACCATTTTTACAATCAGAAAGATACCATTTTTACTTCTTTTCTTTCACTGTCTTATCTTTCCAATGTGTACCCTTTTCATGAAATGATCTTTCTCTAAAGAAAGTTTTCTTTTTTTGGAAAAAGGAATTTCAAATCCAGGCTGAGATATTTGGAAATGGAGGAGCTTCTGTTCTCAACATAGAAGACTCAGCAAGAGAAGTTCCAACTGGACCTGACCCTCTTCACCACAACAACAACCCAATAGAACCCTAGTCCCTCTCTATATATGGACCTCTATTCAGTCAAAGATGAGATTATTATGGTGGGTTTCTCAGTTTCTCACCAGTTTTGTTCCTTTATTTAGTCATGGAGTATAATAATGGGTTATTCAGCGTTCTGGTCTTGTATAGAGCTGTTCATACTTGGCTTTTGGGAATATAAGACTTCTGAATGGGCTATTTGATTTTAGGTTTATTTAGATTAAATTAAAACAGTTTTTATTAACATTTTTTTTTCCTCTGTAAACGCAATTATCTAGAATTATTTGCTCGAAGTTCTTGTTCGGTTTTGTATTTAGTATATAACAACTAAAAAGAAAAATGGTTTGAAAAGCAAAATTTATGCTTCTATTTGTTTACTACTTTGCTTGAGCCTTGAGGTGGCAGTGAGATTTTTTTTATTATTTTTTTGGATTTGGTTTGTATTTATTTTTGAAATTGGGCAATGGGCATAAAAAAGATAATTTCAAATTTTCAACAAAAAAAGGAATGGGTGAAATATTAATCCAAAATTTGTGATTCCTTTTCGGCTGTATGGGCTCTGTCTCTTTGTGCTCATTGACTGACTGCTAACTTTGGCCCAAAAGATTTCATTTTTCATGGTTTTAAGCTAGCTGGTCCATATGCAATCCGATAACATAATTGCTTTATCCTCAACTTCCTGCTAGTTTTAAGAAATATATTGTTTGGAAAAAAATTACAAAGCCAAATTAGAATTGTATAGTTATTCAATAGAGTAGGATATGAGGGAAATGGTAATTAAGTTGAATGGTACTCTTAAGGAAAAAAACAAAAATTTCCAATGATTTTGGCTATATACATAGTACCATGTTGTACAACTCTACCTGGAAACTTATGTCATGGTACAATGCTTTGGGCCAAAAATTATATAATGTACCTGGCATATATGCTGGGTCTCTCACACATAGGCGGGCCTCACACACTGTAGGACCCGCCAGTGTGTGAGTGACTCAACATATATGTTGAATACACTATATACTAGCTCGCTTTGGATTTGAGAAGAGCAATGGCATCTTTCTTCTTTTTTATTTTTTTTTGGGATAGGAATGGCATCTTTTTTGCTATAAGAGGAAATATTAAGGGCTTATTTGGTAAAAGATTTTTAGTATCGTTGTTATTTCAAGGAAATACGTGTGAGTGAAAAATATATAGAAATACGAGTAATATTGTTTAAACACTAAAAACTGTTATTTAAAACAATATTACCAAACACCCCTAGAGCATTCACATTCCTTTTGAAAAATTACTTTATCTATTATTCAATACCATTTTACAATACACTTAACATTACATTTATTATTTATCTCATTTATTCATTAAAATATTAATTTCGAGTTCAAACCTTCTATCTCACACTTCCTGTTCCACTATATACTCCACAAATAAAAATATGTCACATGTCCATCTAATTTATTAAATGCTAAATTTATGCTTTCTATTATTTCAATTTCCTAAAATAAGTAAATAACCTATCATATTTAGGTAATTGAAGTAATAGAAGACATAAATTTAGCATTTAATAAATTAGATGAACATGTAGTATGTTTTTATTTATGAAGCATATAGTGGAACAAGAAGTGTGAAACAGAAGATTTGGACTTATTAATTTCACCATCTCTCTCTCTCTCTCTTCATAAAAAATAATTAAAAAAACTAAGCCACCACCATTAAATTCCACTACCACAATCACCAAGCAAACCCACTATTGCACCAGGCAAACCCAGCCACGACACCAAGAAAAAAACCCAGCCACCACCAAGCAAACCCACCACGGCATCGACCAACAAACACCACCATAATCACAGTAGCCACCACCATGCCAATCACCGAAACCCATTAAAAAAAAAAACACCAAACCCACTACCAACAACAACCACAAAAATTTCTCAAAAAAAATAAAAATAAAATAAAAGACCACAAAAAAGCAACCACCATAAGAATCACCAAGAGAAACCCACACCGACAACCACCAAGAGAAACCCACTGCAAGAACCACAAAAAACCACCACCGATCTTGCCAACAACCATGCCACCACGTTGATCTTGAAACTCATCACTCCGATCTCGCTGACAACCATAGTTCCACACTAATCAGCAAAGCCATTATCAATGGCAGCAAACCCACCACGCTGATCTTGCCAACAACCATGCCACCACATTGACCAGCAAACCCATTACCCATGGCAGCAAACCCACCACACCAACAGACATAGAAGAGGGAGAAATGGAGATAAAATAGAAAAGATGAAGAAGAGAGAGAGAGAGAGAGAGAGAGAGAGAGAGAGAGAGAGAGAGAGAGAGAGAGAGACTTTATATTGGGGATTATATACTTAGACAAATAAGAGAGAGGATCTAGCAGTTTTAGCTAGAAAGTTGGATAGAATTTAGTCAATCCTTTTTGCATTATTTAAAACTTCCCTCAAGCTGTTTTGCAATGAAAAAGCATATAAACACAACAAAATCTTATAAATTTTTTATAAAAAATTAAATAAATAAAAAAAACTTATTTTGAGTTTTGGACTATGTTGTGGAGTTGGGTATAATTTATTTTATTTTGATTTATGATGAGCTGACATTTTAATTTATTGCAAAAATATTGTAAAATTTGATTGTCACAGTACAAGAACTAGAAATAGAATTTCTCCCTCTTGGCATTTTGGATCACGCTGCATGTTTTTTAACTCAAGCCCAGGTTAGGTCCAAGCCNACCCCTAGAGCATTCACATTCCTTTTGAAAAATTACTTTATCTATTATTCAATACCATTTTACAATACACTTAACATTACATTTATTATTTATCTCATTTATTCATTAAAATATTAATTTCGAGTTCAAACCTTCTATCTCACACTTCCTGTTCCACTATATACTCCACAAATAAAAATATGTCACATGTCCATCTAATTTATTAAATGCTAAATTTATGCTTTCTATTATTTCAATTTCCTAAAATAAGTAAATAACCTATCATATTTAGGTAATTGAAGTAATAGAAGACATAAATTTAGCATTTAATAAATTAGATGAACATGTAGTATGTTTTTATTTATGAAGCATATAGTGGAACAAGAAGTGTGAAACAGAAGATTTGGACTTATTAATTTCACCATCTCTCTCTCTCTCTCTTCATAAAAAATAATTAAAAAAACTAAGCCACCACCATTAAATTCCACTACCACAATCACCAAGCAAACCCACTATTGCACCAGGCAAACCCAGCCACGACACCAAGAAAAAAACCCAGCCACCACCAAGCAAACCCACCACGGCATCGACCAACAAACACCACCATAATCACAGTAGCCACCACCATGCCAATCACCGAAACCCATTAAAAAAAAAAACACCAAACCCACTACCAACAACAACCACAAAAATTTCTCAAAAAAAATAAAAATAAAATAAAAGACCACAAAAAAGCAACCACCATAAGAATCACCAAGAGAAACCCACACCGACAACCACCAAGAGAAACCCACTGCAAGAACCACAAAAAACCACCACCGATCTTGCCAACAACCATGCCACCACGTTGATCTTGAAACTCATCACTCCGATCTCGCTGACAACCATAGTTCCACACTAATCAGCAAAGCCATTATCAATGGCAGCAAACCCACCACGCTGATCTTGCCAACAACCATGCCACCACATTGACCAGCAAACCCATTACCCATGGCAGCAAACCCACCACACCAACAGACATAGAAGAGGGAGAAATGGAGATAAAATAGAAAAGATGAAGAAGAGAGAGAGAGAGAGAGAGAGAGAGAGAGAGAGAGAGAGAGAGAGAGAGAGAGAGAAGAAATAAAAATGTATATTTTATTTTTACAATTGAGATATAGTGCCATCATAAATTTATGATGGCTCCGTAACTCAATTTTAAATTTTTTTACAATAACAAGACCGGATAATGGGTCATTTTGGGGTTTTGATGCTAAAATATACCAACATATGGCATTTGACGAGTCGGGATATCAAGCCCAGGTTAGGTCCAAGCCTTTTTTTTTTTTTTTTTTTTTTTTTTATTTTTGGACCGACCATGTTGGCTTTCTTTAGAAAATGTAACTTCATCTTAAAAGCATGTTTATTGGCCCATCTTTTATTGCAATGTTGTCTACATATGTATCACCAAAGTTCTTCATAACAAATTGAAAATATGTAGTGCTGGACTGTCTAATAATGAATTCTTCTCCTTCAACCCTGAAGTGACCCCAGCAAATTTCTCATTGAAATGGAAAGAAGAAAATAAAATAAATGTATAGGAATCTGATATGAGATTGATTGATTTAGATGTGAAGCTTGAAGTCATTTTATACATTAAAGTTTCTTTAAAAGTCCATCAATATTAGGATGTACACTTGGTCACATGCTTTGAACATTGAAAATATCGTAACCAAATAGTGTGACCCGATGCAGATTAGGTATGTGGTCTACAAAGTCGTTCTAGATATTATTTCTCCTTAGTGGTTAGCGGTTAGTAATAATGAAACACTTATTCATAACCCCCAAAAAAAACCAAAAAAAAAAAAAAATCACAAAAGCCAAGAATGATGTAAAGGTTACGTTGTTTCAGAGGAATTTGTTCCAAACTGATCAAAATGTTTTTTTTTTTTGATAGATGATCAAAATGTTGACCCTGAAATCGTTTTCATTCACTAAAAGTTTTGGACAAAAGCCGCTGTTTCAACGGTTGTTATCAAATTATATGTCTCTTGTTTTGTTTGTTTTCAATAATACTAGGCAAAAAGTAGAGACATTTGTTTCTATATGTCTAGAGAATGTACACGTCTCACCCTTCTTTATCACCAACTCTCTCTCTCTCTCCTCCCAGTTTGGATTTTTCATTTTTTTAGTTCAAAAATATCCCTACACTTCTATCTTTTAAGTAGAGACAAAATTAAATGACAATTCTGTAAAAATGCAACTCTAACTTTTACTAAAATATTGTCTAAAAAAAAAGACCACTTTCTTGATAATTTTCAAATTTTTTTATCCACTTATAAATTAGATTTGCAAAATAAAAATTTTATATATATATATATATATAAAATAAAAACACAGAATTTTTTTTCCTAAAAAAAAAGTCTTATAATACTAGCAATGCACGTGTGATGAGGCTAGTATATTAACTATTGCATTGGAAGCCTCATAGAAATTTTCTTTGTTGGTCTTAAATTTGGTCGTACGGTACACTACATTTCAAAGGAAAAATCTTAGAATTACAACCAAGAGCTCCTGTGACCTAATGGATAAGGCGTCTGACTTCTAATCAGGCAATTGTGGGTTCGAGTCCCACTAGGCATGCATACATTAGATTATGTAATTAATGTAGTTTCTCCTAGTTCCTTAGTTTCTTTCAATGAATCATCTTTAAAATATCTTAGAATTACTGAGAACGTTACCCAAATTTTCACACCCTTCGTCCTCCCTTTATTTTGTGGTGGATCCAAATGAGGTGATACTATTACTATATGAGAGGGCATGTGAAATTTTTTGCAGTGTGTAATAACATTATATTTCATATATATTCTCCTACTCACGCAACAATAACAACAACATTAACAATAATAAAAGTTGATTAAGAGTTGCCTTTATGTTAAAGGGGATATAGTATTTAGGATTCTTTAAGCACCCAAATTTTCATAAATAATGCATATATTTTGTTATTTCCTTTGTTGCTAACTTTTTCTCTCTCTTTAATCAATAGTCTTGATTATTGTAAATATTTTGTTTTGTTTTGTTTTGTTTTTTTTTTTTACATTCCATTTTCTTTTCTAGAGCACCAAATATGTGTGGAGAGTTGAGACCTACAAACTCTTTTGCCCATTCTCTTGTTAGTTAGATGTTTCTCCTCCATTCCACACTCCATTTTACACCTTTATAAAAGGCATGTTTTAATATTTTTTTAACACCACCCTTATAAGCGGATTAATATATCTTTATGTGCAGGATGCGTGTGTTCGAGCTATAAAATTAGCAGCAAAAATAAATATTCCTAACTATCTTTTAATTAAAAAGAAGAAGCACCCAATCAACTAATTTTTGACATCACATTATATGTTGATATTGACTACCATCCATCTTCAATTGGATGCTTTAATTAATTGTCAAAATTCTAGAACTTCTAGAGGCACTAATAAATATAAATAATAATAAGTGCCTGTTTGGGAAGTGCATTTTGCACGTTTTTTAGTGGTGCATTTTTGGATAATGGATCTGTGCACTATTCATAAGATTCATAAATACTTTTTTTAGCAAAATTTTTATTAAAATTAGATCTATAGCACTATTTACATATTTAAAAATTATTTTAGTACTGTTTTTTTAATTTTCAATAATAAACAGCATTTAAAGTTTAAACCGACCCTAAAAATATCTTGTGCGTTAGTAAAATTCGAGAAAGTTCCTTGTAACAGTAAAAAAAAAAAAAAAAATCTGAAAAAGTGCACATGCAAAAAATATCTCTTCAAAAAGTGCATCCACGCAATAAAGGAAAAAGAAAATATCTTTTTAAAAAAAAAAACTCTCTCACTATATATATATATTTGAGAGCTTTGCTTATTTCTACATCTTTCTGTGTCCGTGACTGTGATTTCTGTTCTCTCACACGACCTGTTACCGGAGCTTTTTTTCTTTTTTCTTTTTTTTTTTTCAAATGGCGGACAAGCTGGAGACTCCAACGCTAGACGCGGAGAGCGCCACGCTCCTCCACGCGATCTCGGAGCACGGAGGCTACGCGTTCGTGAGCATGGCGACGCTGGCTGCGGAGGCAGGAGACCCACGCGCGGCTGAGGCGGCGCTTGAGATGGCGTGGGAGCAGCTCCACTCTGGTCCCTGGCATTCTGTGCTGCCGGTGTGGCGTGACGCGTACTCAATGGCGTGCCTCCACGTGGCGAGGCTCCACTTCTCCAACGGTGAGCTCAGTGAGGCGCTTAGGGTTTTGGATATGGGCCTCATCATGGGCGGCTCGCTCCTCCGTAAGGACCTTGACTCCGCCGTCGAAAAGGTCTCCGCCGTAGCAAGGGACTCCACGGTCTCCGATCAAAGCTCTGATCGTCGATTAGTTCGCCATGAACTCGATCAAGAGGAGGTGAGGTTCGTCTTTTTTGTTTAATTTATTTCTAAGTTTAAATTAATTAAGTATTATATATATATATATATATTTTTTTTTTTTACTGTTTTTGAAAATTTATAGCAATTAGATCAAGAGGAGGTGAGGTTCGTCTTTTTTGTTTAATTTATTTCTAAGTTTAAATTAATTAAGTATTATATATATATATATATTTTTTTTTTTTTTACTGTTTTTGAAAATTTATAGCAATTTTATTATGCTTGGTTTGTATATTTAACTTTTTACTTTTTATTTTTTTATTTTACATTTTTATTTATAATATTTTCAGTAAAAATACTATAATATTGTTTAATTTCAGTTAAATAAGTTGTTATTAAATTGCACTTGTTATGATTGATGTAACATAAAAATGACGTCACTAATGGTCTATGTGATAGAGATGCTAAATATATGTAATATGTTAACGTGGTCGACTGAGAGTGGTTGACACTTTCTATGTAGTGGCCACTCTTATTTACATGGGACCCAACACTTTTGGCCGAACACTCACAGTTGACTGTAATTGTTGTAAAATTGAGTGCCGGAGTATTTACTAGTGCTTCAGTATGTTGCACTTATCACAAAAGTTGTGAAATTTGTTGTTGTTGTTCATGAATCATGATATTATGCTATGAAATCGATGAAATATTTAGTTTTTACTAATATAATATAAAAAGTTAACAACATTGAATGCTTAAAAAAAAAAAAAACAACATTGAAAATATTCACCAAAAAGGAGGGGAAAATTTTTTGAACTATGGTTAAGTGAATTAGTTATATTTGTGGGGGCAGAGCTCCCATGAGCTCACTAACAATTTCATATTATTTTCAGCAAAATGGTGTTGCTTATTGGAACTTCTCTCTTTTTCTGAACACTGTTCAATATGGGTGAGCTGAGATCTTTAAGGTTGGTCATCTAACCAAGAACAATCATTGGCCTAATTGTATCTAGTAGATATATGCATAGATGTTCAAGGAAAAAAACCACCCTATCTTTCTCTCCCGAATTTTGAGACTATCTAATTATAAAAGATGGGGGTGTCATAGCATTAGATAGGATTAGTTTGGTTATAATTTGTTTTACTATATCTCCCATGACTAAGTAAGCCTTTTTGCAAATTCATGACTTTTTTCTTGTTAGTTGTATAATCCAAGTCCAAGTTAAAGACTTTTTTTTTTCCTCTTTTTTGGTAAGTCTAAGTTGAAGAAATTGAAAGGAAATAATCTCTTCTTTTAAAATGGATTAAAAAATAAAAGATCATAATGTGTAATTTTAGGCCTTAATAATAGGTAAAGTCAGTATAAAGTAGTAATTTGACATTTCATCTTTAAGGCCTTAGATTTTGCTTCCCCCCTCCTCCCCCAGCAAGTTGTATATTATTTAAGGAAACTGTGATTCATTTGCTTTATTGCAAAAATATTCACAAGTTTTCTTTTCAACTATTTGATTGAAAATTTTGGGAACACTGACAAATAATTATTGCTGTTGATTGGTAAGCTTTGAACCTATGACATTCCCCAATGCACCTGGTTACACATTAGTTAAAGACCCAGGATTACCAGGAAGTACGTATTTTATATTATGTAAGATTAAATCCTGGTTGGTTTCTTGTACTTAATAATGAAAGAAGTGACTTTTGGCTAAGCTTTATTTTTTAATATTTTAGATTCTTTAAAAAGTATTATTTCACTTTTTTTTTTTTTTTAATATTAGTGAGATAATTTTGAGTTGGGTTTCCTTTTGAGAAGCCTTAAACTTAAGTGTAAAGGGTAATTGGCTGTTTCCAGAAAATGGCTTACAGGGTTAAAAAGATTTCATGGATCATTTATGAATATTGGAATTAATCTTGTAGTGAACTGAAAACATTTCCAACTTTTCCTGTTCTACTGAACACTTGAACATGTACAAAACCTTTTGTTGAGAATGGTTTAAGCTGAAACAGATGGAGCCTATATGAGGGTTTTTTTTTTTTTTTTTTTTTTGGGTGATGGGCAATGAAGAGGTGGATCAGCCTGAAATAAAGAATGGTTTAAGCTGAAACAGATGGAGCCTATATGAGGGTTTTTTTTTTTTTTTTTTTTTTGGGTGATGGGCAATGAAGAGGTGGATCAGCCTGAAATAAGGGATAAGATCTTAGTGTATGTTCTGTTTTCTTTTCCTTCCATTGTTTTGCTCTTTTGAGCAATCCTTCTTGTATTAGATGGTTGTATCTGGTTATGAGTTGGTTATTAGCATGCTGCATATCACAAGTGAAGAGAGATTCATCAGCTCTTTTAATATTGCAGGTGCTTCGGTCTTTACCCATTAAGTCTCTGTCTTGTAAAATTGTGGTAAAGAGGCCAGCTCTATCTTTGGAGGGGTTCCTTCGTGAATATTTTCTATCAGGTTCTCCAGTTATTATTAGTGACTGTATGGCTCATTGGCCAGCCAGGACAAAGTGGAATGACTTGGATTATCTAAAAAGGGTTGCTGGAGGCCGCACAGTTCCAGTTGAGGTAATTAGTTTTTACCATTGTTGTGATAAGTTTTGAATATAGTCTACTAAGTCAATATGAAGGCTCTATTTTGGTCCATTCCTTTTCCCATATATAGCAACAATAGCCAAATATATTGTCCACTACAAATGCCTTTGTCTGCTCCAGATTATTTTTAAGACTGCTTATGCATTATTCTTGAATGACTTGTATTCCTTTTATTTTTACTATCGCAAATAAAGTCATCCCAGTCCACTGTGACCATATCATTTGATTTTGATGAAGTTCGATGATTCAGGGGTTGTTTAATGCATAATACACCTATTAGGCAGGGTCAGTGTCTGAGCGTCAGATGATCAAATCATTGCCACAATTTACTTGCCACCCTACCATACTAACCACTTTCATTTAATAATTGAAAATTGGTAAAGTTTAAACTTTTTTGCAGGTTGGCAAAAACTATTTATGCTCACAGTGGAAGCAAGAGCTTATCACATTTTCACAGTTTCTTGCAAGGATTGAGGCCAACAACTGTTCTGACAACCCTACATATCTCGCCCAACATCCGTTGTTTGATCAGGTATTTAAGTCTTCTTTGTGGATGCTGTGTTGTGGTATCATGATACATGACAGTCAAACTACACTTTGCTGCCTTTCAAATGGTGATATCATACTTCAATGGCAGATAAGTGAGTTACGGAAGGACATTTGTGTTCCTGACTATTGTTTTACTGGGGGTGGGGAGCTGAGGCCTCTTAATGCCTGGTTTGGTCCAGCTGGGACAGTAACACCGTTGCACCATGATCCACATCATAATATACTTGCTCAGGTATTATAGACATATAATGCATTGATTAATTGTAAAATGAAGGTGTCTTATGGGGTTTGTTCATCTATATTTATCTTCAAGTGGCTGTTGCTTTTACCTCTTGTTATTTGTTTTTGTTTATGGAATTTAGCTTCAGTCTCCTATTGTTTACCATGGTCATTCTGCTAGGGTTTCAAGCTTCTCCTGTTCTCCTTAGAAGTGATATATTAGTTAAAGCTACTCACTTCTGGATATTTGCTATATAATTAAATTATGTAAAATTGGTTTACCGCTTTGAATGCATAACTCCATTCTATGAGATAACAGAAATTTCAGTCTCTATGGTTTGATTTTAAGTGAGCATTTCATACTTCTTTGTATGACTTTGTGATAGACTTAAAATATGTCAAAATGGGCAGTGCCCAGACATTCATGTATTTCAATGCCAGGCATTTATCATTCACTCTTGGGAAGGTGAAAAAACAAATTGTACACAGCTACACATGTCATTAAGTTGTGACGAATTATAGAGTCCTGGCAAGACAATTCAATTGGATCTTGACCTTTAGACTCGAGCATTTTTGTACTTTTATTTTGAGGCATTGCATTTTAATGAACTTAATCCCTTGCAAAGTTTTAATGCTGAAATTAGTAAGTGTTATATTCTGCTTTACTGATGAGCAAAAAATCTGCAATAAAAGTTATGTTGTATTCTAACTTCTAAGCAGTTCCATCTATTAAAAGGAAAAAGTGTATGACAGTTGTGGTGCATTAAAGTTGTCTTGGTGTTATTAGGGTCTCAAGTGCACATAAGCAAAAGCTCTTTTAAAGCAAAAGTGCCAACCGAGACTTGACCACGAGTGTAGTAAAGCTTGTTTTAGAGCCATGAAAGTACATGTAATTGCAAAGAAAAATACACTATTGCAGCTGTCCTACATGCAGTGATGCAATCAACTTAAATTTATGTAAGCCATAACTCTGAATAAAATATATTGATTCAGATAGCTAATAATGGTTGAACTAGCTAATTTCTCTATACAACCATTTTGATGCACTTTTATTGTATAAGCTTATCATGCAGGCTTCATTCTTTGGTTTGATTTAAACCTGCAATGTGTGTGTGTGCGCATTGGTCTATTGTCTTTTACATTATCCAAATATATATATATATATATATATTGAACTAGCTCTGCCTCTTTATTTTCAGGTCGTTGGCAAAAAGTATATAAGGCTTTATTCTGCTTCAGTGTCGGAGGAACTTTACCCTTACACTGAAACCATGCTTAAAAATTCAAGCCAGGTAGCTGCAATTTTTAACTCTGCATAAGCTTGCTTTCTCATTTTGATGAATATACACATTCTCTTTCTCACACACAAATGTGGGACTATGTGTACACTTGCAATGCTAGTGGCTAAGTCATTCTGTGCCAGAGTCTCTTTAAACTGCAATCAAGCAAATTCCTTGGAACCCTTTTGGGGCTCCTTAACACCCCACTGGATAATAATACCAGTTTCCTGTTTAGAACTTTGTTAATCCAGCACATATATCTGGCGGCCACATTTTCTTGTTTGGCCTGGACATTATCTCCTATCAAACCTCCAAAGCTGTTCTATGTTTGAATCCCATATTTGTTATCTTCCTTCTCTTTTCCTACCTTACATTTATAACTTGAATGCATACCGCACTTAATTTATAAATTGAGTTTCATATTGAATGTAACTTTTGGCCCAAAAAGACAAATTTACACTGAAGAAAACTTGTGGGCATTTCTTGCTCTTTTCTTCCATCCTGTTTTTGTGGTGTCAGTCTTCAGAGTGCAGCATATTCATGCTTTTACTTTCATGTCATATAGATCTGCATTGTATGAACTTAAAATCCCTCTCCAGTTTGATTGATGATAATTTTGAATGAAGGTTGATCTAGACAACATAGACGAGACGCAGTTTCCAAAGGTGCATGACTTAGAATTTCAGGACTGCATTTTAGAGGAAGGTGAGATGCTTTATATCCCGCCCAAATGGTGGCACTACGTGCGATCTTTAACACCAAGTTTGTCAGTTAGCTTTTGGTGGAGTGACATTCAAAATTGAAGCATGGCATGAAATGTTATTGTTTCCCGTATATTTTCTTGATATAGAACTGAGCATTTTGGATAATTGTAGCTGCTATGTTTTTTTAATAGACAGGGGTAGCTGTAACATTGATTGATATTATTACTTATAAAAAATAAAAAAACATTGATTGATATTATTACTAGAAATATATTTATGTATATAAAAATTTTGTTCGACTGTAGTATTCCAAATAATAGAATTGTTGACATTTTTTATTATATGTGAGACATGTAAAACTGAATTTTGATAATTTTTAGCATGGTTACTTAATAATTTTTTTTTTTTTTTTTTTGAGAAGCTAATAAAATTTCTTATTATATAGATTATTCATTATTCATCTCTCAGCTACATAGTTGAAATATATGTTTTTTTTACACTTGTGTTCCCTATCCATTTTTTTTTTACTACTTAGGACATAGTGTTATAAATGAATCAAGTTGCTTGTGAATGATTTTGACTTGATTTAAGGAATAAACTTGTTTATATTCGTTTATTTAGAAGACGAGTCAAAACTCTAGTTCATGTTTAGCTCGAACTATTAAATGAACTAAGTTTAACTATAATAAAATGTTTTGAACTACTTTGTTATAATATTAAATGTTATTTAATGAACTAAGTTTAAGGATAGTAAAATGTTTTGAACTACTTTGTTATAATATTAAATGTTATTATGTATACAATTATAAAAATATACTTATATAGACTTAAGATTGAATTTGTAAAATTGTAAATACGTTAATAAGATATCAGATGTCAAATTGTTATTTATAATTTAGTGATAATATAAAAGTCTATTTCTTAATAAAACTTCTACATAACTTTTAACTATACATGATTGATAAATCTATTTTTTTTAGCTTGTAAATGAAAACCATTTATCTAATTAATTCAAATGATATAATTTTAGTTATTTAATTACTAACATAGATTTGTGAATGGATAAAATTTGTTATTCATAATGTTTATTTTATACTTAAAAAGAATAAGTTAATCAAGTAGTTTATGAACATGTTTGAATTTGTGCAACAAAATAATTCAGTAATAAACTGAATGTAAATACATAATTTAACTTGTTAATGAACTTGAGCTCCAAATTGTGTTTAACTAGTTGTTTTGGTTTTAGTGACTTGGAAGTCGAGGCAAAACCCAAGAGGGGGTTATTAGGTGTCATAAACTTGGGAATATATGATTCATTTGGTCAAACTTAAGCAGAAAAGAATTGAGACAAGATATGGTTATTTGTGAGTTTGTTCTAACCAAAACTGGATAAATTAAGGTATCGTGTCAACATGAGAACTGTGAGAGAGAAAGATTTATGTATTGTGTCAACTTGAAAGTTGAAATATGTATCTAAGATTTGCACAAGATATCATTTATATGTATCTAAATTTTAAGGTCCTTGATAAGTCCTGGGAGTAAATCACTTGATTTTCTTTACTTTTAGTTAGAGGCTACTCTCTAAAACCATTTTCAAAATAAATTATAAATAGCTCATTCGCATATAAAAGCATAATTCTTAAATGACAAATAAATTTAGCAAAGAATACAATTCAATGGTATTAATATATTTAGAGAGGATATTTAACTATTAATCATTCTTTAAAAAATAAATATAATGGTTATTAATATAAACCACAATAAATTGCAAGGCTTGGACAAGTACATCTAGATTTGCGACAAAAGAAAAGAAAAAGAAAGCTTGGAGTAGTTAGTAGAAAAGCAAATTTTGCCAGGAGTTTGGAGTCCCATTGAACTTACACGTAATCCTCTCATTTCCCTTTAAACTCCTTCTCAGAGTTTGAAATTGATAATAAGGTTTATTTCTCCATAATAATATACTTTTTTTTTTTTTTTTTGTAAACAAGATTTCAATCCTCAATTTCTTATTTGACGATAAAAAACTTTACTAGTTGAGTTAATTAAAACCCACTATTTCTATAAGTATTGGATGGTGGTTGAGTGGGATTCCAAACTTGAAATCCCTTTTGTACATGAATGAGTAAGATTAGCGCGCCCAAAAAAAAAAAAAAAAAAAAAAAAAAAAAAAAAAAAAAAAGGTCTCAACAAAATAAACATACCCTTGATGTTTATGCACGAAACCATGATGTCAAACCTTACATTATAACAACAAATTAAGAGATATTGATAGAAAATCAAGAGATACAGGGTAATATTATTTTATTCCATAACTTTTAGATCAATTATTGCTAATAACCTTAGAAAAAGTCAATTATTACCCTATATAACGTTGTTATTATTATTATTATAGGTAAGAGCATTCACAGCAATGATGCTAAATAGTTATATTGCAATTTTTTAGCATCATTGATCACAAAAATCATGCTGCAGCAGTGGAGGCGTAAGTAAAAAATTTAGATGTTCAACTACAGTGCACATCTATCTATAGATAGATGTGCACTGTAGCGCAAAACTAAAAAAAAAAATATATATATATATATTTTTTTTTTTTATTTAACTTCTCTCCCTCTTTTTCATTAAAATATATACTCTCTCTCTCTCTCTCTCTCTCTCTCTCTCTCTCTCTCAAGAGTCTCAACCTCTCTCTTCCTTCTCTACCTCTTCGCTATCTTTTCTCTCTTCTTTTTGCATGATTGGTGATTGGGTCGGTGGGTTTCGTGGATGGCGTGATTGGCGATGGTGTGGGTTGGTGGGTTTCGTGGATGGCATGGGTTAGTGGGTCGGCGACAGCGATGGCGATGGCGATGGCAATGGCGATGGTGATGGCTGGTCTTCTCTCTCTCGATCTAGCTCAGATGGTGGGTTTGATGGTGGTCTAGGTTTGTATAGTTGTTGGTGGGTGGTTGTTCTTTGGTAGTGGAAAAGTGGATTGTGCCGTTTGTGGTGTTTTTTTTTTGTAGTAGTATGTATTTTTTTTTTTTTGAGTGGATATATTATTTTATTGTAGTGGATATATTATTTTATTGTGATATTTATATTATTTTATTGTGTTGAAAGCTAAAATAGATTTACTGCTGCAGCATGTGTGTAGGTAAAATAGATAAAGTAAGTTTTGGTGGTACTAAATAGCTAAAATTATAGATCCACTGCTATGGATGCTCTAAGAAACATGGTTTTTAAATCCGAACCAGACCGTACAATCCGACCGGGTTAACCGTGAACCGTTGATGAAAACAGTTTTTTATGTACAAGAACCGGGCATTTAAACAATATGAGAGAACCGCTTAAACCGAGGTCTAACCTGAAAAACCGTTCAAACTGTAAGCCGGTTCAACCGCATGTCTGAAGAAATTTGCTTTCTGATCTGAATTCTGGCATGGATCTCAAGTGAGAAAAATAAAAAGAGAAAATGATGAAGAAGATCCGAAAATGAAGCAAAATATATAAGAAGCACTGATGGTATGGTAAGATTTTTAAAAAAAAAAAAAAAGAAGAAGAAGAAGAAAGAAGAAGAAGAAGAAGGAGATGAGATGAGTTGTAGACATGAGGAGGAAGAAGAAGATGTGCTAGGAAACTATGTGAACTATGAAGGAAGTAAAGCATCAGTGTAATAATGTGAAGAGAAAAATTTGAAATGACGTGGGTGGGTGGGTGGATGGGTAGGTGGGAGCCAGAATGGTCAAATACCCATTGTACTAGTACACTAGTAGTGTTACTTTATTTACTAAAAATCCTGAGTTTTTACTTTCTTTTTTTTTTCCTTCTTTTTTATTTATTTTTAAATCTCATCATCTCTACTCTTATTTGGATTTTTAAAAAAAAATTATAGGTAATTCATTAACTTATATCATTTAGGTATAATAAGAATAAGTAATAATCTTTTATTTGAAAGTTTATTTCAATTTTTAAAGATATTTTTGTCAAATTTGCTAATATTTATAAATTTAATATCTTTATTTTTATTTTTATTTAATTATTGAATTAATTATGATATCATCACGGTTCAACCTCAGTCGAGCCTCAGTTGAACCTTAAAAATCTTGACCCTCTTCCTTTAACGGTTCTTTGAATGGTCTGGGTCTGAAAACCTTGCTAAGAAGTCTCATTCTATTGGAAATGTTTTATATAATCAAAAGTTTTTGATCTTCGCTGATAAAGTATTCATCTCACCCGGGAATGGTCCGTAAAAGGGAAATGGAATTCTTTTTTCTTTGCTTTTCCTTTTTACAAGTAGCCTTTAGAATAGCATCATCTCACAAATGTTTGTCTGCAATATAATATCATCCATATAATGCTTTCCAACACCAAATCATTTGTTTAAATTTTGAAGTTGGAAATTATTTGTTGGATGGAGCAGCAACTTGATTTTTCAAGTGAAAGTGAGTACTAACGACAGAAAATTTGAAACAATGCGGTACAATTATGAATTAAAAATCAACATGACAAACAGGAAATAGCATTATTGATTATTCTGAAAGATATTAACACCTGCCCTCTCAACCTAAAGGTCAATAAATCTTATATAAGTCGGCTTAATGTTTTCACTAAGGACTTAAAGTTTCATCACAACTAGTACTTTGCTTCAAAGAGCATACAACTCTTAGTCATTCTCCTACTCCTCAAGATCAATGGCAAATACTAAAGAGCACATAGTAATGTTCCCATTCATGGCACAAGGCCATATAATACCTTACCTTGCCTTAGCCCTCCAAATAGAACAAAGAAAGAACTACACAATAACCTTTGTTAACACCCCCTCAACATCAAGAACCTCAGGTCCTCTCTCCCTCCAAACTCCTCCATTCGCCTCCTTGAAATCCTTTCTCTAGCTCCGACCATGGCTTGCCTCCGGACACTGAGAACACCAACATCCTTCCCTATCATCTCTTCATCCACCTCATTGAAGCCTCCACTTCTCTCAAACCATCATTCAAGAAACTCATTGAAAACTTCATTGAACAAGGCAACCCTCCACTTTGCATTATTGCTGACATATTCTTTGGATGGACTGCAAGCATTGCTAAAGAGCTCAACGTTTTCCATGCAATCTTTACTGTTAGTAGTGCGTATGGATTGGCATGTTATTATTCTCTCTGGATGAACCTGCCTCACAGGAAGGAGAATTCAGATGAGTTTTCTTTGCCTGACTTTGCAGAAGCTTCAAATGTTCATATTACACAGCTACCAACAAATATATTGGAGGCTGATGGTACTGATGCTTGGTCGGTTTTTCAAAGCAAGAATCTTCCTGAGTGGGTGAACTCTGATGGGATTTTGGTCAACACTGTGGAGGAGTTTGATCAGGTGGGATTGTTGTATTTTAAACGTAAACTTGGAAGCCCTGCATGGCCGATTGGACCAATTCTATTATCCAGGGAAAACAGAGAAGGTGGTATGAGTCTAGAGCCTTGCATTGAGTGGCTTAATACTAAACCCTTGAAGTCAGTTCTATATGTATCTTTTGGGTCACAGAATACCATCTCTGCCTCACAAATGATGCAATTGGCTATGGGGTTGGAAGCTAGTGACAAGAATTTTATCTGGGTGATTAGGCCACCAATTGGATTTGAATTGAATACAGAATTCAAAGCAAAAGAATGGCTACCAAAAGGATTTGAAGAAAGGATCAAAGAATCAAGAAGAGGGTTACTAGTGTATAACTGGGCACCCCAGGTTGAAATTTTGTCCCATAAGGCTGTGTCTGCATTTTTAACACAGTGTGGATGGAATTCTGTGCTAGAAGCGCTTAATCATAGTGTGTTGCTGATTGGTTGGCCAATGGCCGCGGAGCAGTCCTTCAATGCTAAGTTGTTGGAGGAAGAGATGGGAGTTTGTGTGGAGGTAGCTAGGGGGAAAAGCTGTGAGGTTAGACATGAAGATATAGCTGCAAAAATTGAGTTGGTGATGAATGAGACACAACAGAAAGGGAAGGAAATGAGAAGGAAAGCTTTTGAGGCTAGGGAGATGATCAGGAATGCCATTAAAGATGAGGGAGGTTTCAAAGGGTCATCTGTCAAAGCAATGGATGAATTTTTTAGTGCTGCATTATCAATGAGGGAGAAGACTATGAGGGAACAGAATGTTGTTGTTTGATTGAAGGAAAAAGAATTTAGAAGAATAATCAAGTGAATAAAACTTGTCCTAATTTGCGTTTTCTATTTAGTAGATCAAATTGCATCTTTCTCTAAAAAGTCAATGCCATTTGCTTTGGCTTACTGCAATTTGAGTTTTAATTTTTATCTGGCTCTTGCACAAGTTCAAATATGTGGGTATGTTTCAAGGCTTTCAGCCTCTCACTCATTTGGCTGCCTAATAGTAAATGTTACTACATTTTATATTATCCAAATTCCACCCAAAGTTATTTCAATTAGGCCTAGAATTGAACGAATTTTTTTATGTTCTAGAATGTCTTCTAAGACTTACAAAATTCTTCCAACACTTTGGAGGTGATTTCAAATTAAATTCTACATTTTAAAAAAGTTCAATTAAATACTTAAATTTTTAAAATTTTTTTGTTCGGCTCCTTGGAGAATTAAATAAAAGTACTGAAAAATCAGATAAACTACATGAACGCCAATGATATTTTAGTGGAAAAAAAAAAAAAATAATACTAGAGTAACCTGATCCGATTCACAATATTAATAGTTTGGGTTGCTGTACTTAGAACTTTTTGTTGTAAGTTTATTTTATTTTGGTCTATTGAGGCTTAAATTTGATGAAATTATACCATTGTACCTGATTGTGTTAATTGCAATAATTTATTGAACGAAAAGCTTAAATAGTTAAATGAACACCCACTTTTTATATATATTAAACCTAACAAAGTAAACACAACCTAATGATCTATTTCAACTAAATATGTTCCGTGCAAGTTGAATTGGCCTTTAGAGCTATCATAAAGTTAGGTAGGTGGAAAAACACTCTGAACTCCACCCAAATCAACTCATACACATCTTTATCCATAACCAAGATGTCACAAAATTGGTCTAGAACCACATCAATAAACAAGTCTAAATAAAATCTTACCACAAGAATATATGACAAACTAAAGTGAATGCTTGTCAAAGTTTGATAGTTGTATATTTGTAAAATTTAACTCCTGAGTGATCATGTCAACCCATTTTATTTTCTTTAGATTATCTAGAAACCATTTTCACTGCTTATTTTTATGATTAGTTACATTATAATGACAAACACAAAGATATAAAGTGAAGTCTAAAACTTTGGCAAAGAGTTTTGTAACTTAGTAACATTGGTTGCTTTATTTTATTAGAAAAATTAGAGTTCAAATCCTCCTTTTTTTTATTTTGTAAATTGTAACTATCGAATTATTAAAAATAAAAATAAAAGTTCTAAGACATGCTTTAAGATATATATATATATATATAGAGGGAGAGAGAGAGAGGACATACATACCCTAGACTAGCAATAATTATCTTATATTTCAGTTACATATAGCAGAACTCTCACAATAGATGGACCTCACACATGCAATACCCTAGATTGGGCAAAGAGATGAAATCATTAACTTCATTATAGAGGACACCTAACCTACTAAATAAAATACTCAAAACAACTTGAGACTCGAGAGGCTAAAAGCACATGGAACAATGAAACAGTGATTGCCCACACACCCCATCCCGCACAATCACAAGTTCACAACCTAAAGTGACCAACAAGAAGAACTGAGCTTGAAAGCCCAAAAGAAGCTGAAAAGATACCATACGGCCCCAAAATAATGAATCAGCTCAAACAAGCCCAAATTATATAAAAGCTTTAATCGAAGAAGGCTCGATAACAAAGCTCACTCCAAGATCTTTCCTGGCCCAAAATCACATGAAAATTGATCACGGGCCATTAGTTGTCACTTTCAATATCAGTATACCATTTAAAAAGTGTTTTTTTTTTTCTCTTTTTTTTTTTTTTCCAAGAATTGTCACAAAAATTCTAGAGTCTTTAACCTTTGATATTGTAAAAAAATAAAAAATCTAATGGATACGTGAAAGAGAGCAGTGAGGATAGGAAAACAGAAAAAGATGTGCTATGCTACAATATTAAGGGAAATCATATTATTAAATTAGTTCGAAAACTATTAATTTGTTATAATTAGAAAAGGCATCAATCACATTTACGTAATGCCTCAAAAGAAATATATCAATCCAGTTAGATGAACCTAATAAGTATTGAATATCATTATCAATACATGTGCGTTAAAGACATACACAATATACAAATTCACAATTAATTACGTTCTACGTCTTTTAATATTAAAGATGTTCGTCTCTGTTCTATGTCTCGGTTTTTCAAAGCAAGAACCTTTCTGAGTGGGTGAACTCTGATGGGATTTTGTTTAACACTGTAGAGGAGATTGATCAGATGGGATTGTTGTGTTTTAAACGTAAATTTGGTCGCCCTGCATGGCCGATTGGGCCAATTCTTTTATCCAGGGAAAGCAGAGAAGGTGGTATGAAACAAGAGCCTTGCATTGAGTGGCTCAATACTAAACCTTTGAAGTCAGTTCTATATGTATCTTTTGGGTCACAGAATACTATCTCTGCCTCAAAAATGATGCAGTTGGCTATGGGGTTAGAAGCTAGTGACAAGAATTTTATCTGGGTGATTAGGCCACCAATTGGGTTTGATATAAATTCAGAATTCAAAGCAAAAGAATGGCTACCAAAATGATTTAAAGAAAGGGTAAAAGAATCAAGAAGAGGGTTACTAGTGTATAACTGGGCACCCCAAGTGGAAAATTTGTCTCACAAAGCCGTCTCTGCATTTTTAACACACTATGGATGGAATTCTGTGCTGGAAGCGCTTAATCATGGGGTGTTGCCGATTGGTTGGCCAATGGCGGTGGAGCAGTTCTTCAATGCTAAGTTGTTGGAGGAACAGATGGGAGTTTGTGTGGAGGTAGCTAGGGGGAAAAGTTGTGAGGTTAGACATGAAGATATAGCTGCAAAAATTGAGTTGGTGATGAATGAAACACAACAGAAAGGGAAGGAAATAAGAAGGAAAGCTTTTGAGGCTGGGGAGATGATCAGGAATGCTATGAAAGATGAGGGAGGTTTTAAAGGGTCATCTGTCAAAGCAATGGATGACTTTTTTAGTGCAGCAATGTCAATGAGGGAGAAGACTATGAGGGATCAGAATGTTGCTGCTTGATTGAAGAAAAAAGTATCTGGAAGAATAACCAAGTGAGTATAAGTCGTGCTAATTTGTGATTTCTATTTAGTAGATCAAATTTTAAATTGCATCTTTCTCTAAAAATACGGGTTTGATATTTTTAAAAAGAAAAAAGAAAAAAAAGAAGCCATTTGGCAAACTGCAATTTCAGGTTTAATATGTAATCCCAGCTCTTGCAGAAGTTCAATTTTGCGTGTATGTTACAAGGCTTTCAGCCTTTCACTCATCTGGCTTCCTATCAGTAAAAGTTACTACATTTTATGTATCCAAATTCCACCCAAAGTTATTTCATTTATGTTCCAGAATGTCTTCTAAGACTTACAAAATTCTTCCAACACTCTGGAGGTGATTTTAAATTAAATTCTACATTTAAAACTGTTCAATTAAATACTTAAAATTTTAAAATTGTTTTAGTGCGGCTCCTTAGAGAATTAAATAAAAGTAATGAAAAATCAAGTAAACTACGTGAAGGCCAATGATATTTTAGTGAACGAAAAAAAAATCCTACCATTATACTAGAGTAACCTAGAACTTGTTCTTGTAAGTTTCATTTGTTTTGGTATTTTCACTATTTTGAGGCTTAGATTTGAAAAATTAAACCATTAGGCTGATTGTCCGATTCTGTTAATTGAAATAATTTATTGAATGATAAACTTAAATAGGAGAATAAATTCCCCCCCCCCCCCCTCCCCCCTCTTTATATCAGACCTAACAAAAATAACCCAAACCTAACAATCTAATTCAACCTAATATATCTCTCTCAAAAAACAAAACAAAACAAACAAAAAAAATAAATAAATAAAATAAAATCAACCTAATATGATCCCTGCAAGTTGGACACAAGAAGAACTCGGCTTGAAACTTGAAAGCCCAAAAGAAGCTGAAAAGTTACCATATAGCAACCAAAATATTGGATCAACTCAAACAAGCCCATATTATATAAAAGCTTTAATCGAAGAAGACTTGATAACAAAGCTCACTCCAAGATATTTCCTGGCCCAAAAGCACAGGAAAAGTGATCATAACTCATGGCTTGCTGGTCTTAACGTCATTGAAAAAGCTATTGGCTAACAAATCAGTATACCATTTAAAAAGGTTTTTTTTTTTTTTTTTTTTTTTTTCAAGAATTGTCACAAAAATTTTAGTCTTACAACCTTTGATATCGTACAACAAATTTTTTAATCTAATGGATACCTCAAAGAGTGTAGTGAGGACAGGATAACAGAAAAAGATGTGTTATACACTTATACTACAATATCTTCAAGGGACATGACATTAACAAATTAGTTCTAAAACCATTAATTGGCTATAATTAGAAAAGGAATTAACCACATTTACACAATACTTCAAAAGAAAAAAGAAAACATTGATTGATATTATTACTAGAACTATAATTATGTATATAACCATTTTGTTAGACTGTAGTATTCCAAATAATAGAATTGTTGACATTTTTTATTATATCTGAAACATATAAAACTGACTTTTGATAGTTTTTAGCATGGTTACTTAATAAAATTTCTTATTATATAGATTATTCATTGTTCATCTCTTAGCTATATAGTTGAAATATATGTTCTTTTAACACTTGTGTTCTCTACCCTTTTTTTTAAAGTAGGACATAGGGCTATAGATAAATCAAGTTGCTTATGAATAGTTCAAACTTGATTTAGGAAAAAAAATTGTTTATATTTGTTTATTTAGAAGATGAGTCAAAACTCAGGTTTATGTTTAGCTTGACTATTAAATGAGCTAAATTTAAACATAATAAAATATTTTGAACTACTTTGTGAGCATGAAACTCGATTTATAATATTAAATGTTATTATGTATATATTTATAAAAATATACCTATATAGACTTAATATTGAATTTGTAAAATTGTAAATTTATTAATAAGATATCAAATTGTTATTTATAATTTAGTGATTTTATAAAAGTCAATTTCTTAATAAAATTTATACATAACTTTTAACTAGTTTTATTAGCTTGTAAATGAAAATCATTTATCTAATTAATTCAAATGATGTAATTTTAGTTATTTAATTATTAACATTGATTTGTGAATGGATAAATTTTTTTACTTGTAATCTTAATTTTATACTAGATACGAATAAGTAAATCAAGTAGTCATAAACATTGAACATGTTTGAATTTTTCAACAAGAAAATAAATTGAATCTAAATATATAATTTATGGTTTGTTTGGAATCTGCTTATTTTACTGAAACTAAAAACTTTTTGCTAAAAGTACTTTATCTAGTAAAAGTTAATTAAAATAGTATAGTAAGATCCATAAATAGTACCAAAAAGTACAATAAAGCCTATAAATAATTGTAAAAATAAACTAAATAATAAAATAAATTGACTTTTTAATTTTTTGCCGAACATACAACTTTTTAATGAACCTGAGCTCTGAATTGTGTTTAACTGGTTGTTTTGGTTTTAGTGACTTGGAAGACAAAAAGCAAAACCCAAGAGGGGGTTATTAGGTGTCATAACCTTGGAAATATGTAATTCATTTGGTCAAGCTTAGCAGAAAATAATTGAGGCAAGATTTGGTACTTTGTGAGACAAGATAAGGTTAAGGTATCCTGTCAACTTAACATAACTGTGTCAGTCCTTTCAAAAAAACAAAAAAACATAACTGTGTGAGAGAGAAAAGCCAGTCTCTTAGGAAGAAGATTCATGTATTGCGTCAACATGGAATACGTATCTAATAAGATTTGCACAGGATATCATTTATGTGTATCTAAATTTTAAGTTCCTTGCTAAATCTTGGGAGTAAATCACTTGATTTTCTTTACTTTTAGTTAAGGGCGGCTCTCTAAAACCATTTTCAAAATAAATTATAAATAGGTCATTCGCATATAAAAGCATAATTCTTAAATGACAAATAAATTTAGCAAAGAATACAATTTAATGGTATTAATATATTTAGAGAGGATATTTAAATACTAATCATTCTTAAAAAATAAATATAATAGTTATTAATAAAAACCACAAAAAATTGCAAGGCTTGTATTAGTACATCGAGATTTGTGACCAAAAAAAAGAAAAAGAAAAAAGAAACCTACCTTCAACTATTTTTTGATAATTACCTTTTAACTAAAAGTTTCAAATAGATCATAACTCTATAGAGATTGGTTAGTAGAAATCCCATTAGAGTTCCACGTAGTCCTCCCATTTCCCTTTAAACTCCTTCTCAGAGTTTGGATTTGATATCAGGCTTATTGTTCCACAATAATGGAAACAAATTATTGAAGATTCCAAGGTAAACAATCATAATCTACTCGGCCTAAACATTTACTCAATGATAATTGTTTTTTAGCATCAAGTTAAGACGTCAATTGACATTTTGTGTAGATAGAATTCAAATCGTAAATTTCTTATTCGAAAATAAGAGATTTTACTAATTAAACATAAATGGAAGTTTGGAACTGACTACCTCCAATTGGTGGTTGAGTGGATTTTCAAACTTTAAATTCCTTTTTAAGGCATGCATGAGTAATATTATCGGACACACCAAACAAAAAAAGCCTCAAAAAAAAAAATACATGATAATTACTCATTAAGAAAACAAAAACACATGTGATAATTGCTCATTAAAAAATAAACACACAGTCACACACAGCTAATGCTCATCCATGAAACCATGATGTCGAACTTTAATTAAGAGATATTGACTGCAAATGAAGAGATACGGGTGATATTATTTTACTCCATAACTTTTCGATCAATTATTGCATATAACCTTAGACAAAACCAATTATTTTCGTATATAATGTTGTTGTTTTTATTTTTATTAAAGTAAGAAATCCCTTTCTATTGGAGTATCATGTTTCTAAATATAAAAGTCATTAATTTACTAATGTTCCTATTATACCCCTATTAATTTACTAAGTCAATTTTTTTATAAATTTTTTTAAGGGTAGTTTTGGAAATTTATACATTTTTAAAAGGTAGACAAAATAATAAATTATGTTCCCTTAAAAAGTTTGACTTTTCAAACAGGACAAAAAAAAAAAAAAAAATGGGACGGAGGGAGTAATAAAAGTTGGGCTTCGAAGCTGTGGTTGCACCAAGTGGCTACACTAAATTGTAAATTTTTTTTTAGAATTTTAAAAATATAAATATATATTTTTTACTTATCTTCTTCTCCTATAATTTCTAAATTGATAAAAATATTAACTTGATTACAATCTAAACTCTTCGTCTAATCCTTTTATTATTATATTTTATATATTGATAAAATTTTTTAATTTAATTACAATTCAAACTCTACATCTAATCCTTTTTTTTTAATATTTAAATTATATTACTACGTGTATGAAAAAAAAAATAATTAAAAAAAAAAAAAAACAACAACAACAACATAGTACACATAAAAAACAAAAAAATAGCGACAATCTTCATCTATACCTCTTTTTTTTTTAATTTAAATTATATTACTTTATGTAAAAAAAAAAAAAAAAACATAATACCCGTTAAAAAAAAAAAAAAAAAAGCAATGTATTTAACAACAAAATCTTCCTCTTCACATGTGACTTTTTTTTAAGATAATTATTGTTCATACCAATCCAAAAATGTTTTTGGATAAAGTTTAAAAAAAATTGTAAATAAGGTAATAAGTATTTGATTTTAAAGTAAACACCTTCTCTTTCTTCTCCAAAAAAAAGTATCTATATATAATAAACCATTGTTATTCTATTAAAAAAAAAAAAAACATTTGCCTTTTTTTTTTTCTTTTTCTTTTTTTTCTTTTTTTTTTTGGTTATAAAAGAAAAGTTTCTTGTTTTCTTTTTTTCTTTCTATTCATATGACCTTTTTTTTAATCCACCTTTTATGGGATTTATGAGATAGCAACAAACAAATTGATTAGAAATCTTAATTCCAATAGGATTTAAATTCTATATCGAATGAAACTCTACCTATATATTAATACACACACACACACACACACACACACACACATATATATATCCTTTTTGAAGTGAAGTTTATTCCAATATGTGAATGCCTAAATCTCATGATAGGTATGCTTTCTTTCTTTGTTATTATTTTTTCATTTTGTTTAAGCTATTTTTCTTTAACTTCAAAAAAAAATAATAATAAAAACTTCTCACATACATTTTAACCAAATTCATAATATTAAACTTTTGTACTCATTTATTCTCTTCTACAATAATTGGTTAAGGTTTTAGTTACATACTCACACTTTCATCTCTCAAAGTGATAGAGAAAACAAACAGGTTTATTTTTTGTTCTTTTTCTAAATTTATATCTTAATTTATAATTTGTGTTAATTTCTTAATTTTAAATTATGAATAAGTTTGATTATATTTGTAAGGACCTGATTTGATTCCTTAGTCCAAAAGATGGATAGACTTAGGACCAAAAAGCCCAAAACAATAATTTGTAGAGAATAGGTTGAAAAACTGGGCTTTAGTGAATTAGTCAACAAATAACGTAAATCTTGATAATAGTAGAAAGATGATGGACAAGTTTAAGCTTAAGAAAATCGTCCTTGGCAAAGTCCAAGGAGATTGGTTCTTTTATATTGATTCTCAAGTTGGATTACAAGTCTTGTTCTAGATTGCTACAATGTCTTTCTCTCTCTTTTCCCATCCGCTTTTCCTTAGGGGTTTCTTATATTATATATCTCCCTTTCAACAATCTTGACCCTCCATTTGTTAATCAAGCAGGCCACTCCTTGAGTGCTTGTCCCATCAAACACCCCTTCTGACCCTCTGTGAGTTGGGATAGCCAAGGCAACACTGTTCAAGGGTCTTCTCCACATAAATGTGACTAGAAATTTAGCTGCAGAGCATTCAATATGGTAGCAGCAACTTTTCTTTAGATATTTCCTAGTTCCCATTCTTTTAGTACGTTCATAATGCACATCCCTATCAGTGGAATTTCCTGGAATGACACTTTGAGTGATAGGATATACATTTGATCTATGCTTCATTTATCCGAGGAGACACTCCTCCTCGGACCACCTTTCCCAACCTTTCTAGTTGCATGTTACTTATGGGACTCTGAGCTTAACACCCTCACTACTGTTTATTCGTCATCGGACCAATCAACGCCCTCGGCCAAGGCCCAAGGCCCAATATATAATTTTGGGCTCTTATCTCTACAATAGCCCTTCAAAAATCTGGTTTTTCCCTTTCATCCAAGGAGAAAAAGTGGGGTTTTGATTTTTAAAAGTTAAGACCATTCATTTCTTTGGTTTACACATATGGGAGTACCGTTTTGTGCACCCCATAAACGTGACTGACGCTTCGGAGCCTGCGTTGTGTCATTAACTGCTCTAAGCGGCGCTTTGTTCCCCACATCCAATGGTGAGACGCAGATCTTATGGTTGACATTTTTCCTTGAATTTTGAGCGGGATAACTCCCACTCAATTCCATCTCCTATATAAGGCACTCGGGGAAATCATTTTTCCTCATTTCACAAGTCTTCAAGCTCTCCAGAGATCCCAAACACTTAGACCCTCAAGGCTTTCTAAGTTCCCAAATTTTCTGAGTCCTTTTCTTAAAAAAATCTTTGAATCTTTTAAAGGTTCAAGGATCAATATATGTGCTTATTCTTGTAAGTTTCTATCTCCTTAAGCTTTTTTCTTCTTGGCCAATCTCCTCGGCCTTCTATTCTTCGTGTTCATTCTTTAAAAACTTCATCCCTTTCCTTTTAGCTTAACCAAATGGGTAGGTTCAAGCACCTCATAGACTCTCCTGCTGGTATGGAGGGTTTCAGGGCTAAGTACCACATTTCGCAGAGAGTAGCCCTGTAGTATTGTGCTTTAGACCAAATAGTCACAGATAATGTTGACACCCCATTTTGCAACCCGTATTTAACCTCACATGGAGGGTAAAAGGGTAATTTTGTATTGAAAATATGCATCTTGATTCTGGCCATTAGATCTTTAATCTCATTTCACTAAAATGATCTTGATGTTGTAACGATCAAATTGACTGGTCATAAGCCTTAATCGGACCATCGGATTGAAAGTTATCATCAAATCAAGTTTTAATGACTGAGATGCACTATCACAAATTTAATCCTACTATATGTGATTATGAACAATTGATTTCAATTGGTTATAAGTGTAATCAATTTGAGATCAATAACGTGTCATAATTTGATTGGTTAGAACTACATTTTATGGTGAGCTTGCATATACTTAATTAATTAGATAGTTAAACATTAATTATTCAATGAGTAATTTGTGCAATTATCTTTTAATTAGAGTAAATTTGGAATCAATTAAGTCTGAAATGGGAGTGATTGGAGCCATTTAATGTAAATTGGGAGCTAATTTGGGACCTATTAATGTTAATTGTGCTGAAACCATTTCCTAATAAATGACCTTTGCTCACAATTTCATCGATATCTCTCAGAATATTTGGAATCTGTGAATGAAGTTAATTTTTCCAGAAACTAGACATCCAGGGATTCAATTTGAGCACAAGAACGAGACAATTCCGATTAGAATCGAGTCAGATATGATTTTTTGAAGTTGGCTCTACGGGTTGTTACAGCAGCTACGAGAAAACCGAATTTTGGCTTGCTCCTCACTCCCATCAATCTTTCCATTTAATGCACCAGATTTTTCACAAGGCTAAAATGAGGTCTAGGTTCATGATTCTTTGTCAACCCTCATTAATGGTCTTCCATTTATATTCTCTCCACAACTACTATATAAACCCTCCCTCCCCTTCATTTCAAAGCACACAAAAAATCTCTTCTCTTCTCCTCTCTTGAGTTGTAGTAAAGTTGAGTAGTCTTGTTATATCCTGGTCTTCCTGAGACTCAAGGTATTAAGTGAGACTTACTCTCCCTCTCCTAGTTCTTCTTTTCTCCTCCACCCTTAGGACCTCCACCAAGAGTCTCCTCCTCCACTGTATGGATCTTGCATGAAAGTATAATCTCTTTCCCTAACTTGTTTTTTATGTTGTCATGATGAGAATTTAAGATTAAAGCATGACAGTAATTATTTAAATTCTCTTGAATATGTTTGAATGTTTTTAAATGTTCTTATGTGTTCTTCACATGTTCTTGGTTGTTCATCACATGTTCATGCATAAACACTAGTTTTAATCTTAAATCCACATCAAAAATATGAAAAATATGTTTGTTTCATAATTCTTTCAAATCCTTGAATTTAGGATATCATCATCCACACATATTCACAAGAATTTATTTTTCAATCCAAATGAAGTGCTTACTAAATTGAATTAGGGTTTATTACATGCACACATTTTAAATTCAACATGCAAATTGATTGATAACATATTGGATAATATGATATGAATATTAGCCACCATAATCTAGAAAACCGGTTTCACCGGGCAAGGTAGGTGCCTAATACCTTCCCACCTTGTAACATAGCCTCCGAATTTAGATCAAGGGTTAGTAGATCAAATACTTATCTATGTAATTTTCGATTTCTAGATTGTAACTAGAAAATAAAGCCATGTACTTTATCTTATATTGTATTTAGGACCAAAGCCATGTAATTTCTCATGTTCAATGTAAATTCAATTTCAAATTAATAAAATGATAAATTTTTCAATTATGGTTTTCTTATTAATTCCAACAATTAAATAAGTGGCGACTCCATTGTAAAACCCTTAATCTAAAGGGGAAAATATAATTAGTCGAACCTCCATTTTGAGAGGTAATAACACGACTCCACCCATTCACGTGGGTTTGGCCCAACACTCTAAAAAGGGGGGTCGGGGGCGCAGTCTCTCATAGATAGAAATGAGGGGGAGGTTGTTATCCTTATGATCACTTTCATAAAAGGAGGAATGACACTTCCCATGGGTGGGGTAACCCGGTACTATCTTATCAACCATAGGTTGAGCCCCCACTAGTGCGCGCCTAACCTATTTAGGGTTCTGGATAGCGTAGATGCTCTTAACAAGCAAATGGGCTTGGGACTCATGAGGCATGACATTGTTCACATGTACGAGTGCCACAAACTTGCCAACGCGGGATATTACCTCAAATCCCCATCCAACATTGTTAAATTGGTGTCGTGTCTTCCTAAGTCCAACAAAGGCATGAAGGATGACTACTTGATCACCTCTGGGGAATGGCACGACGGTTTTCACTGCCCAACTCAAGAGAGAGAACCAGGTGGGGTACCCTAGGTTTAGGTCCCTTGGCATAGGATTTAACTCTTTTAGCTTTACTACCTCTTCCCTTTAACACTTTGTTTTCCTTTAATGATGGGTTTTATTGATCTGACCATGATTTGCTCCTTGAATGTTTTTACAGATAAAAAGCACTTCGCTCCGAGACTCAACTTTGTTAACATTCAAGGTCTTAACAAAGTATTGAGGTTGGAGATATTCATAAGTGAAGATGGGCAACTGCAAGCTGTCCACTTGATACTTAACTTTGAGCCTTTGTCAAATCAGTTCTAGGATGTGGGCTAAGCGATAAGAGCCAGTGATCCCAAACTAGCCTGAATAGACGTTTCAGTGCTTGGCTTCTTGGCTCGAGGAGATTTGCCCCCTGTTAAGTTGCCCTCCCAACGTATCCCTCGTGAGGTAGTAGTTTCGAGGGAAGAAACAGTCTCTTCTCGCCTGTCTTTGGAGGCTGAGATCGACCAATTCCACCTTGGAAAAGAAGGAGAGGCACCAGAAAGACCTGTGGAGCTCTCGGATTCCAAAGCTGAATTTGACAAAATTTTCTGTGGCCCATTCTCCTAGACTTGTTGTTGCTCGGGTTGATACTAGCTCTGAGGAAGAGGAAGAGATGGCCTTGAACTTGAGGAGAGGCCTTAAAGATTTAGTGGCTGGGAGAAATAAGGGGTCGTCATCCAAGGATGCCCTAAAGACCCAACTTCCTCCCAATCCTCCCCTTCCCCTTCTCCCTTCCCCTCTCGGCCTGCACCCTGATCTAAACTTGCAAAAGAAAAAGAGGAAGGAGAAGGAGATCGAGGAAGAAGCTGAAGGGCCTGAAACAGTAAAAAACAAGCAAAGATAGACTAAAGGAGACTTCGGTGAAGAGCAAGGAGGTTGAGCACTCAGCCAATGTACGCCATCTGACCTGGAACCCCAAACTGAAGTTGGATGGCGCAGCATTGCCTTGGAATTCCACCATTAGGGAATTCCAGAAGGGCCATGCTTGCCTCATTGCCGAGGCTCTGAAATGCCCCATTTTGCTTCCCAAGGACATGGATGCCTTGAGGAAAATAAGGTAGCAAGAGCTTTTCCTGTCCCTGAAGAGGGACCTAGCCCTGGTAAGCCCCTAAGATCGCTTTATTTGTTTCCTTTCTTGCCCCTCTTTTCTATTTTGTTTCCAACATATTCCTTTGTTGTTTATGCGCAAGCTATCTAGGAAGTTTTTGTGGCCAAGGAATGGGTCAATAATGCTCAGAATAAAGCCAGGGTTGAGGCCAACCTCCGTGCCAAGGCTAACAAGGCCTTGGGCGCCTTTAGTCAGAAGAACAAAGAGCTGGCCAGAAAGCTAATTGAATAGGAGAGGGCGCATCTGAGTGTCGAGGCCGATTTAAAAACTATTGAGAAACAGGCTGAGGACCAGCGTCAAAAACTCCATATCACAGAGATAAAGCTGGCCACTCAGAGGTAGCTAGTCTTGGAGCTTAAGGGCGATCTGCAAAAGGCTAAAGAGGCATCTCAGATGGCCAATAAGGCTTCTAAGGCTACGGAGATGGCAGCCTATGAGCGCGGTGTACTGGAAACAGAGACGCAGCTAGCAGTGGAGATGGCAAGGATGTGTAGGGACTACTGCACTGAGGTATGGGCAGAAGCACTCAACCGGGTAGGAGTCCCTGCAAACTCCAAGCTGAGGAGAGCTGAGAACATTTACTTCCCGGAGGACATCCGAGAAATTCTTGCAACGCTCCCTCCTCTTAAGCAACTTTCCACCATCCAAGCCCCTTCTCCTAAACATTTAGTGTTTTGATTCAAGTTATTGAGCCATGTTTCAATCTTTGAAAGAAAATTTTAATTTTCTCTCTAATTCTCTCTTATTGGACCAACTTTATTTTAGATCATAGAGCGAAGCCAAGAGGTGCAAGTGTAGAAAAAGGCTTTTGTCCTTTGCAATGGGTAGTATTGGGAAAGGTAATACATTTTTTAGAGTTTTCTTTTCAAACCCTATTTTCATTTGATTGTTTTTATATAATATGCATTTGATTGTTTATGATTTAGCTTCATCAAATGCAGTTTTATTTTTCCTTAGAATTTGAGACTCTAGAGGTGATGAAATTGTTAGTGTTATATTATTTGGTGGAATGGGTTGTTGGCTCTGGTGCAGGGGTTGGATCAAATTGATGGAGCCACTCCCTAAATGTTATGTTTTCTGCCATTGCCCATATTATTGTTAGTTTTTATTTACTTATTATGGTTTTTGCCCTAGAAAAACATTTTAAAAAATTTGGTGGGTTAAACCCCTTCGCCTCTTTAGCTCGCTTTGACCCTTCTTTATCACTATTATTATCTTTGGTACCGGCAAAGCTATAAGTAGAGAGAAAAATAAACATATTGGTAAAAAATTGAGGGGCACAACCACCATCAGACCACCAGTAAGGTTTTTTATTCCACTTTTAAAAATTTGGACTCTTTAGTATTGTGGTTAGATTGGTTTTTATTGAGGAATTTGAATTAATTTGTGGTCAACACAAAAGGCGCTATGTAAGCCTTCATTTGGGAAGATCAAACTCTTGAAACCTATTTTTTTCCCTAAAAATAATCACTAGGTATTAGATTATATAAATACACTACATGTTATCTTCAAAATCCAAACCTAGAATTTATATTTTGATAAACTTTACCATCCCCTTTGAGGAAGTAGCTACTTATGCACATAGATATTAGTATATGTGTTTGACTAAATGCTCAAGTTAAAATCTAGTCAGGCAACATAATTATGCACGCGGAGAATTAGTTTGGCTATCTATTTGGTTGCAACACTTATATGTTCTATGATATCTATTTTTGATGTCTTTGTTTTAGACTAGGTTGAGAAGTCTAAAAACAAAGACTCTCTGTTCTCTAATTTTTTTTTTTTTTTTTTTTACAAGATAAGTTTTCTTATGGTGGAATGCTTGAAATAAATAATGGAAATCAATAGGCTTTGATAGTTCTTCATGCATTAGAAGAGAAGAGGGGCCAACCCTTCATCCTCAAAGTGTTCAACAAAATACCTAACCCAAACTGAAAAAGAAAAAGGGGCTTAGGCTTGGAGGCGTGGCTTATAAAGATAGTGTTGACTTTAAGCATCCTCCAAGTTTTATTATGTATCATCTTTAAAGGATGCCAACAATATTGATCTTATGGAAAAAGTTACATAAAATATTGAGAAAAAAAAAATGATATTTGCATAGTTATATAGCTTCAGCTAAAGCAATCAAGCATACTTTTAGCCTTCAAAGAACACATATCTACGAGTGGCTAAACGTTCATTTTGGGTAGTTTTAACTTTTCATATAATTCACCTTCACATATTCATTTATTTTAATTTATACTTTTCTATAAATTTTTTTTAATATAGATATTTATAAGTAAACAATGAAATAATGATTCATGAAGAATCAAAAAAAAAATATATATATATATATATTATCTATACATATTCATCCTGTGCGGTTGTAACGTTATATATAATTTTGCATTTATATATTCATCTACTTTACTTTAGATGTTTATAACTAAATAATGAAATCTATGAACAAGGTAATTAAAACAATCATATTTCTACTCTTGAAAAAGTCACCAATTTTTTTTTTTTTTTATTTTAAAAAGGCCTTTTACATTTCCTTGGAAAATCATTAAAAAAAATTAAGGCTCATTATTAGTTCCGTTAAGATATTAATTATAGGTGTCTTAATTGATTGAGACCAAACTAGAGAAATGTCTTTTATATTTCCTTGAAAATTTAGTAGGGAAAAAAAAAAAAAAACCTTTGACCTACCACTAACATAACTACATCTATAACTAATAATCATAAAAATTACAGCTACCAAGAGAACATACAAAGTAATAAAGAATAAACGAAGGAAGAAAAAAAGAAGTGAAATCAAATGTCAATTAGTATTTGTTAAATGGAAAATAAAGTATTCTCTAGAAAAAATGGAAAATAAAGAAGTGGTCAAGAGGAGTAAAAAAATAAAATAAAGATGACCATATAGAGGACATTAAAAACCTTACAGTGCAATAAAATCAACCATTACATTCACTTAATTAAATCAATAATCAGCAATTAAACATAATAATACAAAATTCAAATTTAAAACTAATCAATCTCTAACTAGGGAAATTATAATTCCTATCATAACTAAAAATAAGATGTTCTCCAATTAATAATAATAGAAATCATATAAGAAACAAAGTTGAAAATCATCAACTAGTAAATATATGATAATGGTAAGAAACGTTATAGATGAGATCATGAAAATTATGATAAAACTAATTAAAAAAAAAAAAAACTCTTTACAAAGTTTAGGGACCAAAATAGTATTTTACCTAAAAAATTATCATGTGCAATGCGCGGGTCTGCAACTAGTGTTGTATATAATCAAAGGTTTTTGATCCTTGCTAATAAAGCATTCATCTCACCCGGGAAATGGAATTCTTTTTTTGTTGCTTTTCTTTTGTACAAGTGGCCTTTAGAACAGCATCATCCCACAAATGTTTGTCTACAATATCATCTATATCAGTGGTGGCTCTAGATTTTTTTTAATTATTTTTTTTTAGGGTGGTTCTTAAGAAGCAGAAATTACACTATCTAATAAAAAGAGATATTAATATATTGACTCCAACAACAACCAAAAACACACAAATTTATATCTAAACAAAGACTTTCTATGTTAAAGTCAATACGAATTCACTTAGAAAATGAAAATAAATTTTGCACAAGAAATGAATCTTGCACAAGAGATAAATCTTTTTTTTGAGGAAGACACAAGAGATAAATCTTGAGTACGTGATTTCCTTATTAAATATTTGTCCATAATAACTAGTAAAAGAATAAATAATAAACTATAAGTTCATTTAAAATATTAATAAAATTATTTTTATTTAATTATTTCATTATATTTTTTTACTGACCACTAGTAGTCTAGCACACTCCCTACTATTTAGTTCGCTTTACACAATGTAAGACTAAAAATATACTCCATCATCCACCCAGCTCAGCCCACTGAGTAACATAGTTGGGTTTTTTTTTTTTTTTATTTATTTGTCAGGGAAAAAAAATCAAAGTTTTTTTTTTTTTTTTTTTGCTTTTTAGCTGACATATTGATATACTATAGATCCACAAGGACCAATCTTTGAAATGGCTTTTCACTTGTTCCTTTTTTTAGCAAAAGTGATTTTGTGAATCTTAAGGAAAGAGAAAATCATCTGTCAAGAATTCTTTTTTCCTTTGTTTATAAGGAAAGAGATGAGAGAAATAAAATATGGAAATAATTGGTTTTTATGGGTCTCACCAATTTTATATTTTTTTCATTCCCTCCAAATCCACAAAATTATTCTTACATTTATACACATGAAAATTTTCAAATATTTGTGAAATTACATTTATATTTTCATAATTAAATATTAACTTAGAATTTATAAGGATAAAGTAGTAAATTTATTTTTTTTATTACTATCTTTCTTACCTTTTTCTTTCCCTCTACGTCTAATCACACGAATAAATATATTTTTTTCCCTTCTGTTTTCACAAAAGTCAAAAACATGTGGGACGCTCTTTGAACTTTGTAGGATTGCGCGAAAGAGGGTATCCTTGGTAGTTGGCACCATCCACTTTTGTTTGCTCTTGAGCAAAAAATGGTGCTAGTAATATTAGATATTTTAATACATAAATCTATTACTGACAATGAAAAATAGTTCAAACATTTATATATTATTTTGTTGAAATAAAATACTAATTATATTTTTTATCATATTAATTTGTAATTTTTTTATTATAAAATTTGTATCAAAGTTATAACAAATTTTATTAAAAAAATGCTTATAGTCAGATATGACAAGAATTTGATTAATGCCAATTAAATAACATAATAAATGAAGCATAAATTACTTTTTTCCTTTTTTTTTTTTGATTGACTTGGTTAGGTTTGTGGTTAATTTTACCCCTCCCTAACATTACTGATTACTCTCGCCATCGTATAAGTTGGGTTCAATGGTCCTTCTTAAAAAAAAAAAGAGTTGGGTTCTATGGTTTACCAAAAAATAAGTTGTTTTCTTATGGATAAATGCATGTTCACCTTCAATAGATGTTACAACTCACTTATCAAGAGCTTTATAGTTTAATTGACACTTCTTTATGCACAAAGTACTTAGGGGTCTAGAGTTCGATTATTGTAACTATCTAAAAAAAAATGTTACAACTCACCTTCAATTGCCCTTCCCCCGTCTGAGCGATGTTCTCAAGGAGGAAGCTCTTTTGTTTTCTCCTTTGTAATTTTTTCTGTTTTTTAATAAAATTTTATAGTTCAAAAAAAAAAAAAAAATTACTGATAAGAAGTTAGCTATTTACTACTTACTATTCTCAACACATGAATATAAGGTCGAACTTTTAACACACACTTCCATGATATTGCAATGTAAAATTAAAGCATAAGTATGGTACCTAGAAAGTTAAAATCTCAGTTGCGCTATCTCAGTTTTTGTCATCCAAAATCTGATGTTGTAGAACCCACAATTTTCAGTCTAAAAGTTAATGTTGAAGATGGATCTACAGCAACTAAATGACAGCAGAACAAGAAGGAAACGACACCAGGTTGCTTTGATGAAATAAGTAAAGAAGCTAAGAAAACGGCAGCATTTTGTTCAATGAAGAAACAGCAAACGCGTGAGAAGTTGTAAACTTAAGAGAAGCACGTGCAAAACCAGATGTCATGATCTGGTTGGTCAAGCTCAGAAGCCGTTTCACAGTGGAGTTTGTTAGGAGTTAGTTACAAGCTTGGTTTTACTTTCCCGCCTTTTTCTTTCTTCTCTTGTTGTATATAAACAGAGCAGTTACATTATTTGTACACATCTTTTTCATTTTTTTTGATTCAATATACAGAATACTCTCAGATTTAGAGAGGTTTTCACATTGCTTTCTAGAATCTTCTTTTCTTATAGTTAGTTTATTTGTGCTTGATTTATTGAAATCCAACTTCTGAAGGAGGGTATAACCAAGCAGGCAAAGAAATCGGCTGTAACGGTGTTTGTGTGAATTTCTTTTGTCAGGCCTTCCACTCCACTAAAAAAAATTAATTATTTGGAATGTAGTCAATGTGCAATTTGGTGAAAGAGTTTAATGTGTCTAAATATATATGTGCTTGTTCAGATTGCTTTGATTACAAGCATTTTGTCAGCTAAAGTCACTCTGGACAGTAGTCAGTGAGCAATTACTAAAATCACTCTCAGGACATGGAGGACTATGAGCTGGGAATAATGCTCTCTCTCTCTCTCTCTCTCACACACACACACAATACTACATATATTATAAGATTTTGTTGATAATGGAACTCTTATTCACTTAATGAAATGTTTACATCAGCTCTGCCCTTTATATACAAAATAGAGGAACGGTTACTAACTTAACAGATTAACAAACTTCTAACTAACTCACTTAACACTAAAACTAAAAACTCACGTGCTCTCTCACGTGTAATACTAAAACATTATATACAATAGAGCTAAACTACATTCAGTTTATACAAAGAATTATGCAAAGCTACATGTCGTTGCCTTCTATTTCTAAGTCTGACTTCTGCTGCGACTGATGCTGCTGCTGCATACTCTGCTGCTGCTGCTGCAATCTTTGACACTCCCCCTCAAGATGGACACCACTGGAGTGAATATTTAGGATTCCCATCTTGCCAATTAAGACAGTAAACTGACTTAGATTCAAGGCCTTTGTCAATAAATCTGCCAATTGAGAATGGCTCCTAATATTCATCAACCTTATAACTCCATCCTCTACTTTGTCTCTCACAATATGACAGTCAATTTCAATGTGTTTTGTGCGTTCATGAAACACAGGGTTAGATCCTATGTGGATTGCTGCCTCACTATCACTGAACAACAACGCTGCTTTGTCATGTTCTATATTTAGATCCTTCAACAAGTACAAAATCCAGGTCACTTCACACACAGCCACAGCCATTGACCTGTACTCAGCTTCTGCAGTAGATCTAGATACTATATTCTGTTTCTTAGACTTCCAAGAGACCAATGAGTCACCTAGGAAAACACAGAAACCTGTAATGGACCTTCTGGAATCTAGACAAGCAGCCCAATCTGCATCTGCAAAGGCTTTTATGTGCAGTGAAGTGTTTGATGGAAAAAACAATCCTTGACCTGCCGTGCCTTTAATGTACTGGATGATTCTATATGCTGCCTTTAAATGAGGTTTTCTAGGCTTAGACATGTACTGACTTAACCTGTGCACAGAGTAAGTAATATCCGGCCTAGTGATTGTCAAGAACAGCAGTCTACCTATCAGCCTTCTATACATTCCAGCATCATGTAGTAACTCACCATCATCTTTGCTCAACTTTAAAGTAGCTTCCATGGGAGTTCTAGCTGGTTTACAACCAAGCATTCCAACATCATGAACAATTTCAAGAGCATATTTTCTTTGACACAAAGAAATGCCCTTTTGTGATCTTGCAACCTCCAAACCCAGAAAATACTTCAAACTACCCAAATCCTTAAGTTTGAAATGCTTGTTTAGATACACTTTAAGGTCTTCTACAGCTTTAGGATCATTGCTACCAATTAGGATATCATCAACATAAACTAGAAGAGCAATGAACAATCTACCATCCTTCTTAATGAATAAAGAGTAATCTGCTTTGGATTGAACAAAACCATGCTGCAATAAGGTGTTTGAAAACTTTGAAAACCATTGCCTTGAAGCTTGCTTAAGGCCATACAATGACTTATGCAATTTGCAAACCAATTCCCTTTTTAACTCCTTGGACTCCCCCTTTCTATCCAACTCCCCCTTGCTGTGCAAACCAGGAGGAAGAGACATGTAGACATCTTCAAGGAGATCACCATTTAGAAAAGCATTATTAACATCTAATTGGTGAAGACTCCAACCTTGCACAGCAGCCAATGCCAAAAACATTTTGACAGTGACCATTTTAGCCACAGGGGAGAAAGTCTCAGTGTAGTCTAAACCCTCTTGTTGGGTATAACCCTTGGCAACCAACCGTGCCTTATACCTCTCTATGCTACCATCAGCCTTGTATTTGATTTTAAAAACCCATTTACAGCCAACAACCCTCTTATTTGATGGCAAGGGAACGACAGACCAAGTGTGATTCTGTTCTAATGCATCAATCTCAGCTGCCATAGCAGCTTCCCAGTTAGGATCACCAACAGCTTGATGGTAAAATTGAGGTTCCTTAAGGGTAGAAATGTTATTACAGAAGTGAGAATAGCTAGGAGACAATTTTTGAGAAGAAACAAAATTAGAAATGGGGTACCGAGTAGAAATTGTATTGCACTGGTAGGATTGGAGATATGGAGGAGGTTTAGACACCCTAGTAGACCTTCGAAGAAAGGGAATAGAAGCATCAGGGGATGTTGAAGGAGTATGTTCAGGTTGTAAAATAGCATCATCAACAATGTCATTAGGTAAGTAGATGGACAAATCCTCTGGAAGATCAGAAAAATGAGCTTCAAGGATTTGAGAATCTGGACTAACAGTATGAGATTGGACCTTAGGATCATCAATAGGTAAAGGAGGGGCATCAGGAGTACAAATGTGAGAAAAAGGATCAGATGGTGAAGACAAAGTTGAAGATGGAATAGAGTGAAAAGGAAAAATAGCCTCATGAAAAGTAACATCCCTTGAAACAAAAATTCTTTTAGAATGTAAATCAAGTAATTTGTAACCTTTAACAGCAAAAGGGTAACCCAAGAAAATACATTTGATGGCTCTAGGATCAAATTTAGACCTGTGATGAGCCAATGTGGATGCAAAACAGAGACAACCAAACACCCTAAGAGAATGATAATCAGGGACTTTTCCATAAAGTAACTCAAAAGGGGTCTTATGATGAAGAAGAGGGGAGGGAAGCCTATTAATGAGATGCACTGCTGTAAGAATACAGTCACCCCAATAGGCAATAGGAACTTTGGACTGAATCCTCAAAGCCCTTGCAACACATAAAATATGTTGATGTTTCCTCTCCACAACAGAATTTTGTTGTGGAGTGGCAACACAACTATGTTGGTGTATAATACCATGACTCTTGAAGAAATCAGTCATTTGAAACTCAAGGCCATTGTCTGTTCTAAAAACCTTAATAGATTTATTGAACTGAGTGTTGATCATGAAATAAAATGATTGTAAAAGAGGCCTAGTATCAGACTTAGACTTCATGAGATAGACCCAAGTTGACCTAGTACAATCATCAACAATAGTAAGGAAGTATTTGTGGCCTTCAACAGTAGGAACTGAATATGGACCCCAAATATCACAGTGTACAATATCAAAAGGTATTTTAGAAATGTGATTAAGGAAAGGAAACGGCAGTCTTTTGTGTTTTGCAAGTGGGCAAATCTCACAATCTTTATTAAAAGTACAAACAACATCAGGAAGTACATTCTTTAAAGAGGAAAGTTTAGCATCAGAGGGATGTCCTAATCTGAGATGCCATAAGGAAGAAGGTACAACAACATTATTGATTACAGGGGATTGTGATTTATTAAAAAAAGACTTGAAAACAGAATTGAAAAGGGATTGAAAGGATGAACCAGAGTTGATTGGAGAGGTACAAGCATCTGAGGGGTTTTGCTGCAGCAAATATAACCCATCATGAACTTCACCCACACCAATCGTCCTCCAGCAAATAAGGTCCTGTATGAAGCAAAGATTGGCTAAGAAAATAAGGCAACAGGAAGAAGATTTTGTAATTTGACTGACTGACAAAAGGTTGAAAGAGAAAGAAGGGACACAAAGCACATTATGAAGAACTAGATCAGTTGAAAGGGAAATAGAACCTATATGGGTTACTATAGCTGTTTCACCATTTGGAAGTTGAACATTAGTGCTAATGGCAGTAAAATTTGTAAACAAATGAACAGAATGCACAATGTGGTCTGTTGCTCCAGTATCAATAACCCAAGTATCTCTATTAAAAACTGTCTTATGTACTATTTGAGCAGAAAATATGGAATGCTTCAAATTGATGCCTTCAAAGAAAGTCATACCTGACATATTGAGAACATTGCTAGACTGAGAAACAGTTTCTTGGCGTGATGCTTGAGATTCTGGATGGGTCTTGATCACATTACCAGCCATATGGACCTCCTTATTTCCCATGTTAAGCTGAGCAGCTTGCATTTGATTGCCTAACATAGCCAGAAACTGCTGACATTGCTCCTTAGTGAAGGGAAATTGATTATCATCAATAACTGACTGAGCTCTCTCTGTAAAATCTTCTTGAACACCAACTTGATTCACAATTGGATTCTTTCCTTTAGGTTTGAAACCAGGAGGAAATCCATGTAGTTTGAAACACTTCTCCGCAGTGTGACCAAGTTTCCCACAATGATTACAGATAGGCCTATCCTTGCCCTTAGAATTCTTACCCACAGGAAAAGAAATAGCATTGTAACCTTTCACAGCAAGAGCAGTTGACTCAACGTGAGCATTTGAGCTTCCCACACGTCTCTGCCTTTCTTCTTGAATCAACAGAGAATATGCTTTGTTAATGGATGGAAGTGGTTCCATTAACAAAATTTGCCCTTTAATTTGAGAATATGAATCGTTGAGTCCCATTAAAAATTGCATCACAGAATCTTGAAGATGAACATTCTCAATTCTTTGTGAAAGATTGCAAGTGCACTTCCCACAAGAACAAGTTAGGGCAGGTCTGAAATTCTTGAGTTGATCCCAATACAGTTTCAATTGAGTGAAATAAGAAGTAATTGAAGAATCACCTTGATTCACTGATGCAATATCCTTCTGCAACTCAAAAACCCTAGGTCCATTACCTTGGGAGTG
Source organism: Quercus suber (assembly GCF_002906115.3). Taxonomy (NCBI): domain Eukaryota; kingdom Viridiplantae; phylum Streptophyta; class Magnoliopsida; order Fagales; family Fagaceae; genus Quercus; species Quercus suber. The sequence goes on along the minus strand of NW_027069936.1, from coordinate 195,351 downwards.
TGTATCTCTTAGATCATTCCATATTTCCAATGCCGTGTCTCTATAAGTGATGCTTACTCTGATCTGAGGTGAGACAGCTTTCATCAACCATGAACCAACCATATTATCGCATCGAATCCAAGCATCGACTGCCGCTGGTGTTTTGACCAATGGAGAAGATAAAGTGATTGAGCCATCAACGAAGCCAAACTTATTCTTCACAATCAGAGCCTTCTTCATAGATCGAACCCAGGCATGATAATTTTCACCAATCAAGACCTCTGATACGAGCATAGCTCCAGGGCTTTCAGCATGATGAAGATATAGAGGATTACGAATATCCTCTACCAATGCTGGATCACGTTCAATCGAAGTAGAAGGAGAATCTGGTGTAGAGGTTGTGGACGCCATTGAAGCAACTCAAAGCTCTCAAGAATGAAACCCTAGAATTTGGGAATTTTCTAGAACGAGACTAGAACTTGAGAGAGCCTTTGCTCTGATACCATATAAGATTTTGTTGCTAATGAAACTCTTATTCACTTAACGAATTGATTACATCAGTTCTCCCCTTTATATACAAAACAGAGGAACGGTTACTAACATAACAGATTAACAAATTTCTAACTAACTCACTTAACACTAAAACTGAAACTCACGTGCTCTCTCACGTGTAATACTAAAACATTATATACAGTATAGCTAAACTACATTCAGTTTATACAATTAATTACACAAAACTACATGTCGTTGTCTTCTATCTCTAAGTCTGCCTTCTGCTGCAATTGATGCTGCTGCTGCATACTCTGCTGCTGCTGCTGCTGCTGCTGCAATCTTTGACAACAGTGATTGCCCACACACCCCATCCCTCACAAGTTCACAACCCAAAGTCACCAACAAGAAGAACTAGGCTTGAAAGCCCAAAAGAAGCTGGAAAGATACCATACGGCCACCAAAATTAAATATTGGATCAGCTCAAACAAGCCCAAATTATATAAAAGCATTAATCGAAGAAGATTTCATAACAAAGCTCACTCCATGAAATTTCCTGGTCCAGAAAGCACATGAAAATTGATCATGGGTCATGAATTGTCACTTTCAATATCAATATACCATTTAAAATGGTATTTTTTTTCCAAGAATTGTCACAAAAATTATAGTCTTTAACCTTTGATATTGTACAACGAAATTAATAATCTAATGGATACCTCAAAGAGAGTAGCAAGGAAAAGAAAACAGAAAAATATGTGTTATGCTACAATATCTTCGAGGGACATGACATTACCAAATTAGTTCTAACATTATTAATGTATATATATATATATTCATAGGTAAAGATGAGAGAAAATTCAATTAGGTTTTAAATTGGATTCTAATTGTTGTCTAATTTTGCGTCACGTGTCCTATTTAAGTTTTTTTATTTTATTTTTTGTTCTAGGTGAGTTAATGAGGTGCAAAAGACGAAGAGTTCAATATAAATAAATCATCAAAAAATCAATAAACAAAAAAAGAAAAAAGAAAGAAAGAGTAAACTCATGTTTATGTCCAAAAGAAATGAGAGAAAGAGAGTAATTTGAATTCATATAAGTATGTAATTGTATTTTTTTTTTAATTATACCATGTATATGCACAAATTATACACTAATTTATTATAATTAGTAAAAGCATTAATCGCATTTACACAATACCTCAAAAGAAATACTATATCTATCCAGTAATATCATTATTATCAATACATTTGCGTTAAAGACATCCTTACGATACAAATTCACACTTAAGCTGTGATAAATCAACCTGCCCACTTCTCCACTTTAGTTTTTTTGCTTTCTTTATTCGCAGCCACCCCACCTACTCACTTTAATTTTTTTGCTTTCTTTTTTTGCTACCACCCACTTCTTCACTTTTCTCATGCTCTTCAACTTTTTGCTTTTGTCCGGTATGAGGATAGGAGAATAAAAATGCAAGACCGCCGCAACTATTTCACAATATTTTTGTGTTTTTGCAAGGTGTGTAATATGAATTATGATCAAAATAGTTTATTTTAAATGTTTTAATCTTAAACTTTGCAAGCCTTAGCTAGCTCAATTGATAAAAATTATTGTTATTAAATAAAATGCCTAACATCAAATCCTACTCAATCTACACAAAAAAAGAAATTCATTAGTGTTTTAACTCTTAACATAATAATAAAGAATAAACATTATGAAATGGATGTTATAAATTCAAACTACCATATTTATAAAAGATTGTTACATTTTATATGATTAAACTCACATTTTCTTTATAAGTATATATAGTTAGTTAACGAGAAGTTTTAAACATACGTGAACCATTAAACAACTTTGTTATGGACACAATTTTTTTACAACTTTGCATACACATTTAATGAGTCGCTAGTCCTGTATCTCACCCTCCACCTTAATCTTGTACACCATTTGAACTACAACTCAGCCGTGGCCTTCACATAAATTTATAGGTACTTTTAGTTGGACTTTATGTTGTTTATGTTTTGATTGGGATTGGGGCACCATATACCGTTTTTCTATGTACCATTTTTATTTTTTATAATACGATAGTTGGGATGAAGAATTTGAAACTTAATTTTTTATAATTGTTTTTTGAAAATATCAAAAAGCGCCAACTAAGGAAGTTACAAGGTTTTTGTCTTATAGACACAAATTTTAAATTAACTTTTTAAAGTAATAAATTGAAAGTGTTAGACAATCATTTTTACATATACCCAATTGATACATTGTTCTCTTTTTTCTTCTCTTTTTTTCAATCATTTTAGCAAGTTGAGGTAAAAGTTATAATATATTACTTTTTATCTTTTAAATGTGCTACAATTTCTCTAGGAGTTAAACTTCTGTTCAATACATCGTAATATATATGGACAATGTCCAGTAAAATAAGTCTACAGTTCAACTTTTCTTTAAGTCTTTTTTTAAAATTTTTTTGCTGAGAACTTTTCTATGAGTCAAGCTGCCACTTCAGACGTCTCTCACAATTTCTGTTTCTTAGACTTTTTTTAACCAATTAATAAAATGGATGTCGGCTAAAGTCTCCAACTTTCTTGGGTCTACCGAAGGCCGAGTCGTACATGGTAGGTGACCAATTTTTTGACTAATTGACAATGCAAAATAAATAAACACTCCTTTCAATGCAGCTGTTACACAAGATATAAAACTCGTTTTTTGTTTTTGTTTTTTGTTTTGGATGAATGAATAATTTTATTCAAATAGAAAGCAACTACTAACCAATAAGGCACCCAGCCTGATAACCTTAACAAAACAGAAAGGGCTGTTACCAAAGTCAAAAGAACCATACAAACTATGCATCAAACTCCATTTAGCAAGAGAGTAGGCGGCCTCATTGGCTTCTCTAGGGACCCACCTAAAAGACAAAAAAGGGAATTTGGAGGCCAGATACTTTAAACTTTGAATGACATTCTCAATAATCCATGGGTTGTCCATACCTTGCACTGTGATTGATTTGTAGCAAACTTGAGAGTCGCCTTCTAACATGATTGGGCCTAAATTTAAAGGCTCAGCAAGATGCAAAACTCATAAAGGAGCCTTTGCTTCTCCCTAGAGAGGGAGGGTGATCTTCACTTTTTTGGAGCAAGCAAATATCAACTCTCCTCTCCAATCCCTAGCTCTGACTGCAACAGCAGAATGATGGGCGCCTACAGCAGTGTCGACATTTATTTTAAAAGAGCCATTCCCAAACTTCAACCATTTAGCTGGAACTCTAATGCCTTGAATCTGTGGAGAGGATCTAACTTTACGATGTTCTGCAAATAGTCTAATAATTTTGGCTCTTAAATCTTCATAACTGGCTACTCTACCCTCAAATAGAGCCTCATTCCTTAGTCTCCAAATCAAATCACAAAGTAATTAAGGCCCCAAAAAGAAGCAAGTCCTCACGAGCCTCTTGGAAAGGAGGATCAAGTAGAAAATGGATGAATTGGGCCGAGGTGGACAGCTCGCAATTATCAATCCTTATTTCCTAGTGACTATTGAACCATAATGCTCTAGCTAGAGGGAAATTAATAAAAAGATGGATAGTTGACTCTTGCCCAGTATTACATAGGTGGCAACTGGTGTCTGCATTGGCATCATACACCAATTTAGATTAGCTTTGGATTTGGAAAAAAAGATTTAGTTTTAAACAAATTTATAATTTTAGATTTTAATTATCAATAAGAAGATAACATGTGTCTTATTATGTGTAATGTACATTGTGCCGATTTGGATAGCACTTTGTTTCACTTAAAGTGGCGTTGCGTTTTTAGGTTTTTTTTAGCAGGAGTTATTGACTTTTGAGGGACAAAAAGTACTGTGCGTGAACAGTGCGCACTGTTCACATATTAAAAATATTAAAAATGAGTCCTACAATACTATTCATATATTTAAAAATTATTTTGTTATAGTATTTTTAGCAACAATAAGTTTTTAGCAACAATAAGCTGTATCCAAACAGACCCATTATTTACTTAGTTAGTTGAGTTAAGTGAGTTATATGCATTATACATGACAAGAACTAATTTAATCATCTTACTGACCACCGCACACCCTAGGTGTGATAATCACTCCATAAATATAAGTACTTGTGAAGTGTGAGAAGAAGAATCGAGATTCAAGTCTCTAGAATGGAACTTCACACACACACACACACACACACATATATATATATATATATTAATGCTTATTTAGTTATTATTTTTCTTAAAAAATAATTTATTTATATACCATTTCACACTATTGTCAATTTTAGTAAATAATTAAACAAATAAACCTTTTAATAAAGGTTAATTTTTTAATTTTTTTTAAAATTTTTAGTGAAGCTTAATCTAAACGCACATAAGTGCTATATATATATAAGATTCCCTTCCTCTCTTTTTCCTTGTTCAATATCCCAAAAAAAAAAAATTAGTTATTTTTAAACATATATTGACCGTACCTGAAAATTTGCTGAAAAATGATATCTCCACAATATTTTTATAACAAATTCTAAATAACAGGTTATTACTAGTTGTTATTGTTAGAGCAAAAAAATAATTTTAGTGTTAAGTTCAAATTTAAACCTATAACAACTAATAATCTATAACTTATTATAAAAATATTATAGACATAACAACTCTCAAATTTGCTTCGTACCGTACATATGCATGTGCTTAATCTTGTCCAAACAAGCCTAGTTTTAAAACCTACAAGATATCCATAAAAAAAATAAAAAACCTGCAACATGAAGGGAATAGGCAGAGAATTGGGAAGAGGAACTTGGATTTATCCTCCACTGATCTCACAAATGTCCTTATCTACGGGGGAATCAAGATAAGCGCACAATAATTTGAATCTTGGATATCACAGTTCACAGACACACCATTCAATTTTCAGACTTATTTTAATACTTATTCCTTCAGGGAAAAAAAAATAAAGAAAAAAAAGCACTTAGATATTAACCTGATAATGGTAGTCTTGGTTGCAGTGTTGCGGACGTGATCTCACAACTCCAAGTTGAGGGTGACAGTCTCACAGCGGTCTTTGTTGAGAGAGAGAGAGAGAGAGAGAGAGAGAGATCTTATAAATTTTTTTTTATATAAAAAAGTAGTTTCTTTTTATTTCAAAAAAGCAATTGAAAAGAGAAAATGAAAAAAAGTGTGTTAATTAAAAAAAAAAAACTATTTTGCACAATAATTTTTTAGAAAAAAATTTTAAAACCTGTTTTTTTTTTTTTTTTTTTTAATATTTATGAACAACATGAATAATTTTTTTAAACGGGTGCCAAACAACATAACCATTAGTGGGACCCCCTATTTTCAATTGCTCTTCTGACTTATTGTAAGAGTAATTTTAAGAAAAAAAATAAAAATAAAGTACAAAAAGAATAAAATATACTGTTATTTTAGAATTAAACTCGGACTAAAACTTTTATTTTTTAAAACATGGGCATGATTTTAACAATGTCCCAGACACATAGTTTGTAATGATCACTGTGGCTGAAATGGAGATAAAAAGTCACTAATCTAGACAAAGATTGAAATAACATGGAAAAAAGTTCCAATGCTTACCCAAAAGCCATTCTTCTAAAATTCCTTTTCCATCAATCAAGCCACAATATTCTGTTCCTTCTTAGTCTTCTTCCTCATTGACAATGCAGCACTGAAAAAATCATCCAAGGCTTTGACAGAAGACCCTTTGAAACCTTCCTCATCTTTCATGGCATTCTTAATCATCTCCATCACTTCACAAGCTCTCCTTCTCATTTCATTGCCTTTCTTTGTCTCATTCATCACCAACTCAATTTTCTCAACTATATTTTCATGTCTAATCTCACAGCTCTTCCCTCTGGCTAACTCCACACAAACTCCCAACTCTTCCTCCAGCAACTTCACATTGAAAAATTGCTCTGCTGCCATAGGCCACCCAATAATAGGCACACCATGACTAAGCGATTCAAGCACTGAATTCCACCCACAATGACTCAAAAATGTAGAAACAGACTTGTGAGACAAAATGTCCACCTGGGGTGCCCAATTATGCACTAGTAACCCTCTTTTTGATCCCTTTATTCTCTCTTCAAATCCTTCTGGCAACCATTCGTTTGCTTTGAATTCTGAGTTCAAGTCAAACCCAATTGGTGGCCTAACAACCCAAATGAAATTCTTGCCACTAGCCTCCAACCCCATAGCCAATTGCATCATCTGTGAGGCAGAGATGGTGTTCATTGAGCCAAAAGACACATAAAGAACAGAATTCAAAGGCTTTGTATTAAGCCATTCAAGACAAAGCTCAGAACTAATACCACCTTCTTTGCCAGCACGAGCTTGCCTTTTTGTGGATAAAAGAACCGGCCCAATAGGCCAAACAGGCCGACCAAGTTTGCGCCTAAAGTACAACAATCCAACATGGTCAAACTCTTCCACAGTGTTAAACAAAATCCCATCAGATTTCACCCACTCTGGAAGATTCTTCTTTTGGTGAAAGATAGACCAAGGATCAGTACCATCAGCCTCTTTTATAGTTATTGCTAACTGTGAAACATGAATGCTTGAAGCTTCAGCAAAATCAGGCAAATAAAACTCATCAGAATCCACATACCTGTGAGGCAGGTTCATCCAGAGAGAATGGTAACAAGCCAAGCCGAACCCACCTGCACCACTAAATATTGCATGAAACACATTGAGCTCTTTAGCAACACTTGCAGTCCATCCAAAGAAAATGTCAGCAATGATACAAACTGGAGGGTTGCCTTGTTGTTCGGTGAGATTTTCAATGAGCTTCTTGAATGATGGCTCGAGAGAAACGCCGGCTTCCACGAGTTGGATGACTTGGTAGTAAGGAAGAGCGTCTGTGTTCTCAGTGTTGGGAGGGAGGCCATAGTCAGAGCTTGAGAAAGGGATTTCAAGGAGGTTAATGGAGGAATTTGGAGGGAGAGAGGACCGTAGCTTCTTGATGTTTAAGGGGGTATTGACCAAAGTTACAGTGTAGTTTTTGCTTTGTTCTATGTGGAGGGCTAAGGCTAGGAAAGGTATGATATGGCCTTGTGCCATGAATGGGAATAGCACTATGTTTTCCTCTCTCTCTGCCATTGCTCTAACAGTGTATTTGGTTCGGAGTTGTGTGCTTTTGAACCAAATTATGGGGGTTGTTGAAGTGGTCCTAAAGGTTTTTTGACATCAAAAGTGAAAAGAAAATAGTTTGTCTGATTTAGTGATTTGTGGGACTGGGTTGAAATTGAATAGTAAGACACTTTCTATGGGGAGTAGCGTTTTTTTTTTTTTTGATCAGATTATGGGGAGTAATGTTAGTAAAATGGACATGGACTCTTTCACATTTATTGCAATTTGGTAAGGTAATAATGTTTTGGATGACTCACAAGACTTAATATCACACAATTCACATTATAAAAGTGCCGGTAACTTTTAATTGCTCTTAAATGCTCTGAGAAGGCTTTAAACTCAAAGAGGTACACACAATTGGGCGATGTGGAATAAATAACCCACTTACAATATCCTGGTCCAAATGTGTAAAAAAAATTATAAAAAGATTTTGTACCACTATTTATAATTTTATATTGTTGTATTTGTGACACCATTATTATTACAAATGCTTTACATATGTTTGTTCCTGGAATGGCGTTCTGCCGAGTCAAAAAAAGGAGAAAGGGCTGATGGAAAAGAAGAAACGCAGTAAATGACTTTTGTGCTCGTGAGTGCTGACCTCATCACTACTCTCAAATTGTAAAATATTGACCATTTTCTTTGCGGAGGTCAGGTCGGTACGTGTAAACAGGCTCAAATTGAGACGCACCGACGAATATTTTATTGAAAGAAGTATTAGATTTCGTGATTTGAAATTGTCTGAGAATTACTCTATTTTATTTTGTTAAAATTTTATATGTATTTCATATTATTTTTCATGAAAAGCTTCCATGTCTGGGAGGATGTAATGTATTACTGATGTAGACAATTAATTAGTTGATGATACCTAGGGTCAAGGCTTGCCATTAAAAATTTAAAATTTTGGGAGAATGTGGACAATTAATTTGTTTAAAAACTCTTACAGAGTGAATTACAAATATGAATATTAAATGAAATTGATTTTTTTTGGGTAGCATGCGTTTGCATACATTGTGTAATAAACACTGTTCTAAAAGTTGCTGGATTATTTTTATAAAATTATTAGTATCTATTTTAATAATTGATCTAAAAGATATTTAAATGAAATCTTTAATTCTATATTTGCAAATATTTTAAATGCATATATACATAATATCTCAAAGATACATAAGATACATTTCAGGAGCTGGCTAAATGAATGCTAATTAATTAGTTTTTCAGACGTTGGTGGCACCAAATAATTTCTCCACCTGATACCTTTCCTTATTAAACGTTTTCTAAGCTTTGAAGTGAGTAACGTTGCTAATCTGCTGAGTTCAAATTTTCTGTCTCATCAATTGTGCTCCACTTCATGCTTCACCAATAAAACTTGGACAACTAGTCTCTCTCATTAAATGAAATAAATCTGACTTTAATGAGAGAGGCTAGTTATCTCATTTAATGAGATATCTCATTTAATGAAAAATGTTAGCTGTCTAAATTTTATTGGTGGAGCATGAAGTGGAGTACAATTGATGAGACAGAGGATTTGGACTCCTAATCTGCTAGGCTTCTTTCTTACAAATTACAATAGATTTGGTGAGTCAAAGCAATTATAAAGATAATTTACATCCTATCTTTATCTTATTAATTTATTAAAGTTGGCTTGGATTATTTACTTTATATAGGCTTGTATTGTATGGCTTTTTTTAAAGTATTTTTTTTTTTTTTAATGAAAAGTATGTGTTATGGTATATATTCTTGGGTTAATGTATGCCTTTTAATAATCTATTTTAGAAAATTTTTTATGAAAAATTAAAAAAGTTGTAAAAAAAAGTTTTCATTTTTTCATTTTTCTATAAAATTTTTTATAAATTAGTTTATTAATTCCTAAGGATATAGTTAGTAAAACCCTTTAAAAAATAGGTAAATTACAACTTACCCACCTGTGATTTGATCGAAATTTAAGTTGCATACCTGTGGTTTTAAATTTGACACTTTACCCACTTAAGGTTTTACTGAAATTTAAGTTGCCTATTTATGGTTTGAAATCCCATGATACAAGTGTTTCACTAGATTCTTTTTTATTTTATTTAATCTGGTATTTTTATGTTTTTTTTTTTTTGTTGGAAGAGAGAAACATATAAATGAAGCAAAATCACATATTTAACCATGTTTTTAATAGATGTGGATTGAGGGAATCTAATTGAATTAACTTAAGGTGGATAAAGTAACCATATATAGCCCATTTAAATTTTAGACAAACTACTTGAAACTATGTGAGTAAGTTGTAATTTTTTTTTTTTTTAAAAAAAAACAGTTTGAGAGCTACTTTGAGACATAAAGAAAGTAAACATACATAAAATTCCACAACTCTTCCTTTAACTTTCAGGGATTTTTTTTATAAAATAACTATAAAAGCCAAACTATATTATTAGTTAGCCAAGGTTTGAAACTATTTTAGGATCTAACGATTCGAGTATGTGAGACTCGATTTTACTATAGCAAATCGAGTCTGAAGGAGACGATTTCCATTGGAACTCGACTCTTTAAGACTCGATTTCCCTCCAGCAATAAACCCATATCATAGCAACGCAGAAACCTAGCAAGGCAGAAACCCAGAAATCACAGCAACGCAGCCCAGAAAACACCAATGCAAGAAGAAATCGTCATTTTTGGTTTTGGATTTTTGCTCTAATTGAGATCGTGATTTGGGTTTGGGATTTTGAGAAATGGATATAGATGAAGAATGAAGAAGGGATTAAATGAAATGGATTTTTAGGGGCTTGGAAGAAAGGAAGAAGATGGTGAACAGGACTTGAAATGGAAAAAGAAGGGAATAAGATGGTGAACAAGACCTTAAATGGAGAAAAAAGAACGAAGGAAGAAGATACACAGAAATCGAGTCTATTATACTCGATTTGCTACAGTGAAATCGACTTTCAAACAGTCGAATTGTTAAAAACCAAAATAGTTTCAAATTTTGGCTAACTAATAATATAGTTTGGCTTTTATAGTTATTTTATAAAAAAATCCAACTTTCAGCTCAGGTCTTGCTGATGGGATATGCTAGTTTTGGTAGGTAGCTACTCTAATGTTTGGGTTGTTGGAAAGTCTTTGACTCTTTGGGACTTGGTTGGGTTGTAGCTGGTTTCAAATTGAGATGAATAAAAGAATGAAACAAAATGGCTTGGATCCGAAGTACTGTGAGAGAGCATCTCAAAGAAGTATAATAATAACTAGCCTTGTGACACGCATTTCGCGCGTGTAAAAAGTGCATTGAGGCTTTTTTTACCCAAAAAAAAAAAAAAATTCTGAGTTTTTATTTTAAAAATCTAATTTATAAGTGGATAAAACAATTTGAAAATTAATAGCAGAGCGATTCTATTTTTTAGGCAATGTTTTAGTAGGAGTTAAGAGTTAGATTTTTACCGAATTGTCCATTAGTTTTGTCTTTACTTAAACATAGGGGTGTATGGGGTATTTTTGAACTAAAAAAAATGAGGAACCCAAAGAAAAAAAACCCTTTAAATAATAGTATATATAATAATAATTGTCTTGAACTTGAATACACGGGAAATATATAAATAATTCCCACTAATGTCTACACTTTGTGAATGGTCTGTGAACATTGGGAGTATATAACGATCATGCCCCTTAATTTATTTAATTTGTTTTCCCAACATGATCATGCATTAGAATCAACCCAATGTAATATTTAATATATTTCATATAATACTATATTTTTCTCAACTTTATGATGATCCAACCCTTTCTTAGATTCTATATGATATATTTTTGTATGTGTGTAGTTTTAATTAGTCCCTTTCATTTCAGTTGACCAAACCATCTTCTCAAAAAAAAAGTTTACCGAACCAATTTCCACCTCCGCACCTTATCTTATTTAATATCTTTATTGAATAATGCTACATACACAAACTATTTTATAATTTTTTTACAAACTGTTGATATGATAAATTCTTACTAATTTTAATATGAGCCTATCATTAACATCATATTTTTACTTATAATAGCTATTTGAAAAACACTAAAACCACATCAGTACCTCAGCAGTTTGTAAAAATGTTATAAAATAGTTTGTGTCTGTAACATTACTCTATCTTTATTTGATTATCTTATTGTTTTAAATGTTTATTAGAGTATTTTATAGTTTCCAGTAGTTTATTTGTATAGTATTTATTAAAAGATATAGTTTATTTTATTTTATTTTATTTATATTAAGAGTCTGTTTGAGAACACCTTATTTAATTGAAAATAAAAACTTTTTGCTAAAAATACTATAGATAAAGCTAAAAGGTAATTGAAATAGTATAGTGAGACTTATGAATAGTATAAAAAAGATAGATGAGACTCATAAATGGTAGTAAAAATAAGCTGAATAGTAGAAAAAATAAGTTAAATAATAAAAAAAGCTAGTTTTTTAAGCCAATGCTAAATGCAACCTAAATGTGTGATATAAAAAATTAAAAGAGAGCTTATTTTCAAAATGATAATTTTGATTTTTTTTTCTTAAAATAAAAAAAAGGCCCAAAACAAAAACCAAAAAATTATTTTTGATTCTCATTCAAAGCCATGCAAACCCTAAAAATAAAAAATTAAAAAAAAAAAAAGTCGTGCGGGCCTAGTGGTAATTGATATAGCATCACTTGGATAGTCCAAGATTTATTTATTTATTTTTGACGTTGGGGAGTTCAAGATTCGAGATGGACATTAGGGCTTGAGGAAGTTTAAGCTGAGGTTGGTCCTAGATAAGACGGTTTCAAGTGAGTTGCATCTAGAGCCCACAAAACAACGAATGCTTTGAGACCAGCAAATTTGGGCCATAGCAACCCTTCCAGTTCCAGCAATATTGGATTTTATCCTTCTAATAAACTCTAAGATTTTTGGGTTTTATACTTGAATTTGTATTTGCTTCTGGGAAATCAGGCAGTGTGAATTTTCATCAGACAAATCGAGAAGTAACATGCGTAGCCAAAAGCTCCAACTACAGAAAACAAGGCATGAAATATAGTACCAAACTCGATCATGAGCAATATCAGTACACCATGGATAAAGCAGTAAGTGCCCGTTTGTTTCCACGTTTTGAGCCCAATATGCGCGTTCAGCAAAAAGCTGAAGCATTATTTGCGTTTGGTTCAGCCCAAAACGCAACTTTTTGAAAAAAGCTGCGTTTTGGGCCAAGGCAAAAAATGCTCTGGGAATGCGCAAGGAATATGGAGCTGAGGAGGTCCATAAACAAAAAGCTGAATGCGCGTTCTGTGATATATCCGTTGGCTCTTCCACAAATTACCAAATTACCCTGAAGGTCCATAAACATCAGTTCTCACGTTGTCCCTCCCTCTCTGCTCTGCCGTAAATTCCTCTCATCTCATCTCTCTGCTCTGCCGTAAAGCCCTGAAGCTCACTCACGCTCATCTCTTCTCTGCTCTGCCTTCTCCGTGGTAAGCCATCCGTGAACCTTCTTCCTCTTCTTCTTCTTTCTTTCGTCTTCTTCAACGCGCACAAAATCAACAAAATCAAACCAAACCCAACTCAAAATCAACCCAAAACAAAATTAACTCAAAATCAAACCGAAACCCAAAATCAAAATCGAACAGAAAATCAACTCAAAATTAAACCATTAACTGAAAATCCATAACCCAAACCCAAAATCAAAATCAAATACAAACCCAATGTTTCAATCATCTTCATCTTCTTCATCATCATCATCTCTCTTCCTCTCGGCTTTCGAATTGTCAAAAAAAAAAAAAAAAAAAAAAAAGAGCTCAGCAGACCAGAACGTTCTGGAGGAAGTGAAAGGTTTCAATCATCTTCATCTTCATCATCATCATCTTTTGCTCTATTCCTCTCGGCTTTCGAATTGTCAAAAAAAAAAAAAATCAAGAGCTCAATTGACCGGAACGTTGTGGAGTAAATGAAAGGGAAAAAGGGAAAGAATGAAGACAAAAAATGAGAAGTGGAATGTTCTGGAGTGGTAGGAAAAAAAAAAAAAAAGGATACGTGTGTGGAGGAGAAAAAAAGAGGGAAAAAACTGAAAAGAAATAAAGAAAGAAAGAAGGAAATGTTACCGTGATATTTTCACAATAAATTTTAAGAGGTAGGTTATTATTAGTTAATATTGGCGAGAAAAAATAATTTTTTTAGAAAGAGAAAAAAATTATTTTAATAGTACGTTAAAATTAAAATTAGTATCAATTTTTATCACAATATTTTTACAATACTTTCACAATAAATCTTAAAGGGTAGGTTATTATTAGCTAATATTGGTGAGAAAAAAAAAAATTTGGAAAGAAAAAAATTGATTTAAGTATAAGAAGTAGTTGATTTAAGTATGAAATAAACTCACATTAAAAAAAAAAAAGTATGAAATAAACTCCCTTCTATATACATTATCCTTTTTAGTAATTTATTCTTCAAACTGCCACTTTTATAAGTGCTAGCCAAACACTCAGCTTTTTCAAAAAGCACTTTTTAACAATTTTTACCAAACACTCAGTTTTTTGAAAATGCACTTTTTCATTATGCACTTTTTGAAAACACCACTTTTTCATTATGCACTTTTACAAAAAGCTGAACCAAACTCACCCTAAGTGTGCATTTGGGAAGCACGCACGATTTGCCTTTTTTTTTTTTTTTAATCCTTTTGAGCTAAAATATTTGACTTTCCTCATGAATAATGCACAATGTGCACTATTTACGGACTTATAAATTTAACTTTTTAACAAAATTTTCATTAAAAGTGGGTCTTATGATACTATTTACATATTTAAAAATTATTTTACTACAGTGTTTTTCAATTTTTAGTTTCAGTTTTCAGTTATATCCAAACGGACCCTAAGTCAAGTAATAAGGCAAAGTGGTGTAGTAGATGAGTTTTCTGAAATGGGGTTTGAGGGAAAAAGAAGCCATAAAGAGATTGAGGATAAGGTGGAAGGGAAGAGAGTTTGTGCTCTCAGCATCAGCTGGGATTATGCATGTGTTTTTCTTAGAGATTCGAAACCAGGTCCCTCATTAAGTAACAAAATACTTTGGAAATTAAGCGGCTGTTTGGTATGGTAGTTTAAACAACATTTTTCAATTTTTAAATAATATTACACGTATTTTCATACACTTTTTCATCCACACGTTTTTTAAAAAAATATAAAAAACATTACTAGAACAACGTAATAAAATATTTAGGCCAATTAAGCCATTGCCTAAGAACATTCCCATCTCATTTGTCTCTCTCTTTCTCAACCCAATTATTCTTAGCACCGCTGGCCATCGCATCCATCATCGGACCAAAAAAAAAAAAAAAAGTAATCGGAACAAATCACCACCAACCATAGCAAGAAAAAAAAAAAGGAAAAAAACCCATCCACCGTTGGACCCAAACAAAAATAAACACCTATCAATGCCAATCTATTTAGAGAGAATGAATAAAATCAATTAAGGAAATGAATTGCACTTAATGCCACTTGTTAATATCTTTTCAATTCTAAAAATTTTAAGCATGACAAAAATTATTTATTGTCAAAAATTCATGATGGAAAAAGTCTTCAATGTTAATAATTCACTGTCAAAATGCATATAATTACAAGTTTACAACTTCAAAAAGAGATAGATCTTAAAACAAACAAAACAAGTAAGCCAGCAAACCATCTTAATTAATGGAGTGTGGAGCATATATGCCGAGAAAGGGGAAGATTGGTCTGAAGATTTAAGGACTAAAAGAACCAAGAAGAGAAGATAAAAGAAAAGAGTAGAGGCACAGTCGCATAGAGAGAAAAGAGTAGAGGCGGAGAAAAGCTGAAATGATAGAGGCGCTAGCATTGTGTGAAATTGAAAAAGTGTGAAAAGAAGGGCAGAGGCGCAAGAATAGAGGAATTGAGGAAGCTTTGGCATTTGTGGTTTGTCACGTTTCACATTTGTGCCTTTGGAATTGGACTACAGCTAGTCAACTAGTCAAATTGAATGAGATTTTTTTTTTTTTTTTTGTTTTTAATGGTTGTCTTGTCTTGTCTTCTCTCATACTCTCATGTCTATAAAGCTTTTATTGGTTGTGAAGCTCAAATAGTCAAATTAAATGTGAAGGTATTGTCTTGTCTTGTCTGTTGTCTATATCTATAATCTATTGACTATTGGTTCGGGTGCTTTGTGCTTTATGCACCTAGTATCAGGACGTAGTCTAAATATTTTTTTAGCGAATTTTTTTTAACAGGTTTGGTCACGAGTTATCCGGGTCGGGTCGGGTTGACCTGCAAAAAAGTCGGGTTGGGTTGGGTCATGGTATGTGACAAATTGACAATGGATAATAAATAAACACCTCTTTCGATGCAGTTGTTACACAAGATATATAAACTCATTTCTACTGTGTTGTTTTCAACATTAAAATATATAGTTCAGATTAGCTTTTGATTTGAAAAAAAAGGTTTAACTCTAAACATATTTGGAGTCTTAGGTTTCAATTATCAATAAAAAGATGACATGTGTTTTCTTATGTGCAATGTACATAACAAGAACTAAGGTAATCATCCTATTGACAGGCTGGCCCTAAGCCTAGGTCATTTAGGCCATGGCCTAAGGCCCCCTAACATAAAAAGGCCCCTGAATTAATATGGGGCAATAAGTTTTGTTTGTTTGTTTTTTTTTTTTTTTTTTTTTTTTGTTTTTTTTGTTTTTTTCTAATTAAAAAAAAAGAGGGAGTTACTTGCACAATTTTTTTTTTTTTTAAATCTCATAGGTCTTATAAAATGTCAATGACCACAATAAGTAATTCAATACTTATTTATTCTTTTATTGAAATGTCACATCAATTTGTAAGTTTTATATAATAAAATTTGTAGTAACTTTAACATATTTTTCACAAAAAAAAAAAATTATGAATTAATAGAAATACAACACAATCACCAATTAACCATTAAGTGAATGAAAAATGCTAAAACTAATACAAATTTTATGACAAAAAATGTACAACTAATGTGGTAGGAATATGATTGGTGACACGTTAGTTTGTAAAACCAACATAGTAAGTATCACTAGCTCACTTGGTGTGAATTAGTCTTATTAATTAGTAAGAATTAATAATAGATTTGAAATAAAAAATATTATAATATAAAAATAAACTAAATATTTTTTAAATGATATTTGGATATAAAAAGGCCAATTTAAAATTTTTGCCTTTTTCTACCTTCCGTTCAAAAAAAAAAAAAAAAAAAAAAATTGCTTTAAGCCTCAAACTACCTTGGGCCAGCCCTGCCTATTCGTTGTTGGAGTTTAATGCTCCATTTATAGTTATTATAGCTTATTTAGTTATTCTTTTTTTTTAATTATTTAATTATATACCACTCTACACTAGTATCAATTTCAGTAACAAATTATTAAACAAATAAGCCTTTTAGTAAAGGTTAATTTAAACGTACACAAGTGCTGTATGTATAATCGAAGAATAAATGCCTTCAGAATAAGATTTCCTTCCTCTCTTTTTCTTTACTCAATATCCAACCAAAAAAAAAAAAAATTGGTTACCTTTTAGACTAAAGTTTTTATGTGGTGTAGCATAGGACGGGACAGGGAGTGACATATATTTACAATACTATCGCTTGGAAATTTGCACGGTACATATGCATTTGCTTCAATCTTATATTGTCCAAACAAGACTAGTTTTAAAACCACAAGATAAACCTGCAACATGAAGGAAATAGGCAGAGCCTTGGGAAGAGGAACTTGGTTTCGTTTGCCAGAGGTATGAAAGACAAACTCCCCTTGATGATGCTCGAGAGGTATGAAAGACAAACTCTCGCTATCTGAGACCCTCGTTGATCTATCCACCCGACCAATCGCCTCACAGATGTCTTCAGCGACTGATTTATTCCTATAACCAATTGGGATGTTGTGTACTTGAACCCAAAAGGTCACCTTGTCAAATTTTAAATCATCAAGGGGAGTTTGTCTTTCATACCTCTCGAGCACCACCAGATTAAAACACGAGTTATTTTTGCACATATATTGTGGTACCTCTCGGATTAAAACACAAGTTATTTTTGCATATATATTGAGGTACACACTTCAGCTAAATTTCAAATATAATTATGAAATGAATACAGTTCACAATTATAATTATCACTCTGTCTAAAATGGAGATAAAAAGTCACTAAATCTAGACAAAGATTGAAATAACATGGAAAAAAGTTTCCATGTTTACCCAAAATCCATTCTTCCAAAATTCTTTCTCCATCAATCAGGCCACAATATCCTGTTCCTTCTTCGTCTTCTTCCTCATTGACAATGCAGCACTGAAAAAGTCATCCAAGGCTTTGACAGAAGACCCTTTGAAACCTTCTTCATCTATCTTGGTATTCTTAATCATCTCCATCACTTCACAAGTTCTACTTCTCATTTCATTGCCTTTCTTTGTCTCATTCATCACCAACTCAATCTTCTCAACTATATCTTTATGTCTAATCTCACAGCTCTTCCCTCTAGCTAACTCCACACAAACTCCCAACTCTTCCTCCAGCAACTTCACATTGAAAAATTGCTCTGCTGCCATAGGCCACCCAATAATAGGCACACCATGACTAAGCGATTCAAGCACTGAATTCCACCCACAATGACTCAAAAATGTAGAAACAGACTTGTGAGACAAAATGTCCACCTGGGGTGCCCAATTATGCACTAGTAACCCTCTTTTTGATCCCTTTATTCTCTCTTCAAATCCTTCCGGCAACCATTCATTTGATTTGAATTCTGAGTTCAAGTCAAAGCCAATTGGTGGCCTAACTACCCAAATAAAATTCTTTCCACTAGCCTCCAATCCCATAGCCAATTGCATCATCTGTGAGGCAGAGATGGTGTTCATTGAGCCAAAAGACACATAAAGAACAGAATTAAAAGGCTTTGTGTTAAGCCATTCAAGACAAAGCTCAGAACTAATACCACCTTCTTTGCCAGCACGAGCTTGCCTTTCTGTGGATAAAAGAACCGGCCCAATAGGCCAGACAGGCCGACCAAGTTTGCGCCTAAAGTACAATAATCCAACAAGGTCAAACTCTTCCACAGTGTTAAACAAAATCCCATCAGATTTCACCCACTCTGGAAGATTCTTCTTTTGGTGAAAGATAGACCAAGGATCAGTACCATCAGCCTCTTTTATATTTTTTGCCAACTGTGAAACATGAATGCTTGAAGCTTCAGCAAAATCAGGCAAAGAAAACTCACCAGAATCCACATTCCTGTGAGGCAGGTGTATCCAGAGAGAATAGTAACAAGCCAAGCCGAACCCGCAATTACCACTAAAGATTGCATGAAACACATTGAGCTCTTCAGCAATACTTGCAGTCCATCCAAAGAAAATGTCAGCAATGATACAAAGTGGAGGGTTGCCTTGTTGTTCGGTGAGGTTTTCAATGAGCTTCTTGAATGATGGCTTGAGAGAAATGCCGGCTTCCACAAGTTGGATGACTTGGTGGTAAGGAAGAGTGTCTGTGTTCTCAGTGTTGGGAGGGAGGCCATGGTCAGAGCTTGAGAAAGGGATTTCTACGAGGTTAATGGAGGAGTTTGGAGGGAGAGAGGGCCTTAGCGTCTTGATGTTTAAGGGGGTATTGACCAAAGTTACTTTGTAGTTTTTGCTTTCTTCTATGTGGAGGGCTAAGGCCAGGAATGGTATAATATGGCCTTGTGCCATGAATGGAAAAAGCACTATGTTTTCCTCTCTCTCTGCCATTGCTCTAACAGTGTATTTGGCTTGGAGTTGTGTGCTTTTGAACCAAAATATGGGAGTCGTTGCAAAGGGTCCTAAAGGTTTTTTGACATCAAAGGTGAAAGGGACTAGGGTTGAAATTGAATAGTATGTGGTAGACACTTTTTCTAGGGTGTAATGTTAGTACAATGGAGATGGACTCTTTCACATTTTTTGCAATTTGGTAAGGTAATTAGAGCATTCAGCAAATATATAGGATTCAAAAAAAAAATTCACGCATTAGTCTCACCAATCTACCAAAAATATTTAACATTCAACGTTACCTCACCACAACCCTGCATTGCAGCTGTTTTATCTCCTATACTACTATTTAAGGGTTTTCTTTATTTGGAAAAGACTTCTTAATAGTTCAAAAATACCACTACCTCTATCTCTCACGTAAAATATTTCCTACAAAATAGGATCATTCTTCCACTAACTTATTCAAAACAACTATACATTTATTGTTTCTTTTTTTAAAAATAGAAAAACAAGTTAAACAAACCCACATTGCTTTTTTTTTTTCCCCCCTATATCTATACTATTATTTAAGAAGCTTCTCCTATTTGGACCAGGCATTTTTTTGGTTCCAAAATACCCCAATACTCCTAAGTTTAAGTAGAGACAAAATTGAAGGACAAATTAGTAAAAATACATTTCCAACTCTCACTAAAACATTGCCTACAAAACAAGACAACTTTTCTTTTAATTTTCAAATTACTTTATTCACTTAAAAGAAAATTTGATAAATCAACCACAACAAAGCATTAACCAAAAACACAACACTTATTACCCAACTTCCATATTAAATTCATTTTTGATTTTGACAATTGTGGAAAACTTTGAAGTGTGGAAAGGGGTATTGCTCAGGATAGGAGGTATGTATTTTCAATGAACTTAACTAATATTTAAATTTTACACTAAGTTTTCCACACTACAAAGTTTTCCACAATTGTCAAAATAAAAAATGAATATAATATGGAAGTTGGGTAATAAGTGTTGTGTTTTTGGTTAAGGCTTAGTTGTGGTTGATTTATCAAATTTTTCTTTAAGTGAATAAAAAAATTTGAAAACTAATAGGAAAGTTGTCATGTTTTGTAAGCAATGTTTTAGTGGGAGTTGAAAATGCATTTTTACTAATTTGTCCTTTAATTTTGTCTCTACTTAAACTTAGGAGTGTTGGGGTATTTTGGAACTAAAAAAATGTTTGGTCCAAATAGGAGAAACCCCTTAAATAGTAGTATAGATACTGTAAAAATACATTTCTAACTCTCACCTAAAACATTTTCTACAAAATAAGATCACTCTCCCACTAACCCACTTATTCAAAACAACTATAAGTTTATTTATTATTATTTTTTAAACAGAAAAAAAAGTAAAAAAAAAAAAAAGGGTTAAACAACCCCACGTTGCTTTTTTTTTTTTCCAATAAAATTTTTTTCAAAGAACACCTAACAAAAAAAAAAGTAAAAAAAAAAAAAAGGGTTAAACAACCCCACGTTGCTTTTTTTTTTTTCCAATAAAATTTTTTTCAAAGAACACCTTTAAAAAAAAAAAAAAATAGATATACATACATTTGATTACAATTTAAACTACTTTTAACTTCTTTCTAAAAAATATAATTGCTCTTAAATTCTTAAACTTATCCTTATTTATTCACACGCACTCAACAAAAATTAACAACACCAAATCCTTCATTGTTCATAATTCTATCTCTATAGGTTGGAAGCCTTGAATCCAAGAGGTTTAATGTGAATTTTTTTTTATGTGTTTAATCATTAATGTTGTTTTGAAAGTCATATTCCTGATTTTAGGTTCACCGCTAATGCATTATGTTGTTATTTACTTATTTTTAATCTTTTGTGTAGATGAATTTCTTGGTTAAGATTTTTGCCTTACAGATTGTGTTGGGATCTCAACTATCAGATCTCTTTAAAGTTTCAGATTTATTTTTTCAAATTAAAAATAAGGTCAAAATTTAATCTTGCTTTAGACAAGTCTTCATGTCTTTTATGTTCTATCTTGCTTTGGCTTTTAGTCTCTCACATTCTGTCTTTTATTTTTTCACCCGTGAGTTAAGATTGAAAATTTGTTTCAGTCTAGCAATAATGATGTGGCAATAGGGATGAAGGGAGGACTTCAGCGAAAAGCGATAAGAGAGAGAGAGAGAGAGAAACAAAAGGAGCATGGACTATGGAGGAACCACAACTAAAGCATATGCTTTGATGTCTTGTGAAAATGCAATATTAGCAATAATAAAGTAGTTGTGTTTGAGTCTATTAATAGCGTTGGGGTTGTCATCCACCACATCATGAGCTGAACTACGACACTGAGTGTTTTATTTATTTATTTATTTTTTATTCATTGGGGATTATTGTTGAAAACTTGGATTTGGGTGGTAATGCACTATTGCACAGGATATGGCTTCACGTATAGAGAGTTAGGAAGTTAATCATGAAATGTATAGTAGTTTAAAAAAAAAAAAAAATTATTTTATAGTGCCTGTTTGGGAATTATTTATTTCAGGTATTGTGGGTGCAAGCATCTGCAACGAATGGTTTCCTCGTAGGAAGTACGCTTCGGCCTAGGGTGGACCGAATGGAGAGTGTAAATGGAGTCTCCACCTAGATTAGGTCTAGGAACCTTAAGTATAGTACTCTTGTGGAAGGAGTGATCTTTACCAAAGCATGTGTTCGGAGTTTAGGTATGGGGATGGGAAGGTGTTAGGCACCCAACCTCACCCGACCCGTAGGTTGTTCCCCACTCATTGTGTTTCGAATCCTAATCCCATCAAATGGTCTTCTAATATGTTATTCTATACTCGCACACATTATCATGCATCTAAAATCCAAACATGACATATGTCCCACACTCATCCACAGCATAAAACCCTATCATTCATCTAACACATATATATCCAAGGGCAACAAGTATATCCATGGCAGTAGCATCAACAAGGCATTTAATCAAGCATATTCAATCATTCAAGCATAGTGTCATGGCATTCATCAATCAAAGAGGCCAATCATCATGTTCAGAAGCATTTTCATATTCATATGCATGACTTACCTTCATTTACTTCGTTGCACCATAACACCTCAGCGCCTGTGCATTAATGCATTTTCAAGTTTTCATGAATTTTCATGTGATTCATCAAAGCATAAATCCTAATCATTAATCTATCAATCCAAGCATGTGAAACATGTTATTCTACTAACCCTAGACCTAAACGTGTGAAAACTAGACTCAACAAGACCTAAATAGAGTAATACAACAAAGCAAAACAAATGAAATCAAGAAGAACCCTAAATCTGTATTTCTAGGCCTCGAGTATACGTACGCATGCATAAAGATTGTGCACGCATACACGCCTAGAAACACAATTTTAAAGCAAGCAACAATATGACAATCAAACAAAACCTAGCATACTTCTATTATATTAATTCAACTTTTCATTCAAAACATAGTGAGACACAACAAATCAAAATAAAACAAAACAAATCATATTTCTAAGTATGCACAACATATAAATCAAATTAAGAATTAAAAAAACACAAGTTATAAAAATCCAAATTAAGGAGGAGCCATGGAGAGAGACTCACTTTGCCTATGGAACACAACTTGGTAGATATTTAATTGGCTCTTCAGTGCCTACACAACAAGATCGAATGATAATCAAGGGAATCAAATATATCAATAGTCCATTAGTAATCACAACTCAAAGTAAAAAGATATTCTTGAAAAGCTTTAGAAAGAATGTTTGAAAAAGGTTTCTTTGGAATGAGATTGATAGTTTCTACCTTAATGAGTAATAGAGAGAGAGGTTTTGAAAAACCAAAAACGTGCATAGTGCCTATGCGTGCAGAAGATTTAGAGATGAGAGTGTTCTTGGATGAGTTTTAGTGAAAAAGAGTCTCTCTTTATCTAGGGTTTGAGTTTGGAGCCATAAGATTGTATTTATATGCTTAAACTAGGATTTTTAGACTCATTTAAAGGGTTTTAGATGTTCCCAAGGGTCTAGAGGCCAGTCCACATCAAAGGATGAAGTTTTGGGGACCTAAAATTGAAGTTTTGAAACCTAGAAAACCGGTGTGTGTATGGATATTTCAAGGGTGCATACACACATTGATACATGCGTACGCATACTTTCAAAACCTTAATTCTTGACAGTTCTAATGACCTAACTTCAAACGTCCATAACTCACTCAATATAAATCTAAATTAGGCAAAATTTATGTTAAAATTGAAGCTCAGGATGTCTAGTTTCCGATAAAATAAACCTAACACACAAAATGTATTTGTGGATCAAAAGTTATGATCAAAATAGTGAACAAATGTCATTTTTTAGCATTGTTTTCAAAGTAATTTAAGCACTTTTGAGTTGTGATTACTTCCAAACTATCAAAGTAACTTCAATTACCCTTTGTAGAAATTTCAAGCTCATCTTGGGACTGGGGAGGTAGGGACTAAAATAAGTGAAAAGCCTATCCATACATATTATTTAAACAAATCACACGATTCATTAAAATAGTCATATAACAAAAATTAGACATGGATAATTTTTTCAATTGCCACAGTGAATTTAATAAAAATTCCTCCAAATTGATTTGGAACAACATTGTTTCCTAAAATAATATCTAAATTTGGGAACAGATTAATTATTAAGGAAAAATAACTTATTTGAAAACTAGCAAATTAATTTTTAAAGCAATGATCCAAGTGATTTTTTTTTTGGGGTAAAAATATCAATGTTATGTATGAGAGGAGATTATTTCAATAGCTAAGTCAAGAGATGTAATAGTATTTCGCAACACTTTGATTAACGAAATTGTATTGAATATAAAATTTTATCAATGAAATATTGAAATTTGTCCAGCACAACTATGCAAAATAAATATTGATAATGAATTGTATCAAGATTGCATGGATTAAAGACTTAAAGCTATATATTAATTTTAGTAATGCACCAAAAAAAAAAAAAAAAAACATTGGTTCAAGTTAATTAAGAAAACTAGCCTCTGAGCTCTCTGAGGTTGTTCTATTTTTATTTT
This sequence comes from Quercus suber, assembly GCF_002906115.3. NCBI lineage: Eukaryota > Viridiplantae > Streptophyta > Magnoliopsida > Fagales > Fagaceae > Quercus > Quercus suber. Next base: position 170,981 of record NW_027069936.1, on the reverse strand, counting down.
ATTATTATTATTTTTTTTTGCAAAAGTTAATAATTTGCATCTATTATAATTTTGAATTACCATATTTTCAATTACAAAAAATACCTAGGGGTGTAATGAGTGTTTTGTGTTTGTGGATAAAATAATTTTTTTCATAACACCTTAGGCATTTTTGTGATTGAAAAATATAGTAGTTCTAAATTATAATAGATGTAAATTATTAATCTTTACCAAAAAAAAAAAAAATAAAACTCTAAGAGCTTAGAGGCTGCTTGTTGCTAAAGGAGGTCTTCTGGTACATGTGAAGGTGAAAGAGAAGGGCTTTTATTTTATTTTTATTTTTTTTACTTTTATTTTTTTTTTGAGAAACGTGAAGAAGATAACGTGGAAGGAACAGTTGGGGGTAGGCAAGACATAAAACAATAAAATAATTATTTATTCAATGAGAGAGAAAAAATATTATTAAAATTAAATAGAGAAATAAATATTGATTCTAATGTAAGTAGTTGTTTATTAAAATTATAAAAGTGAATTTTTTGAGTTAATTTATCTAAAAATTTGTTGAGGCTATTGTGAATACTCTAATAACATTTTGAATGAGTTTTGGCATACTCACATTATACATTATAATCATTTTGTACCACTATTTATTTTGTTGTATTTGTGACACTATTAACATTACAAATGCTTTACATATATTTGTTCATTAGATGGCGATCTGCCGAGTCAAAAAAATGGAAAAAGGATCGATGGAAAAGAAGGAGCCTAGTCTTGGACTTTTTGTGCGCTTGAGTCCTGACCTCATCATCACTCTCAAATTGTCAAACAGTGACCATTTTCTTTGGTCGGTACGTGTAAATAGGTTTGAATAGAGACAGGTCTCGGTATCACAAATATAGGGAGCATAATTTTTCGTAATTTGAGAGTACATAAAAATTATTCTATTTTATTTTGCTAAAATTTTATGTACATTTTATTATTTTTCATGAAAAGTTTCCATGTTTGGGAGGGAGATGGTATTTTATGGGATCCATGTGTCAGTGAGACACATGTCTCATGCACCCAGTGTATATGAAAGTTTTTCGTTTGAGAGGATTTACTTTTGATATAGACAATTAACTAGTTAACGATACCAAGGGTTAAGATTCAAGGCTTGCCATTAAATTTTAGGAGAATGTGGACATTTAATTTTGATAAAAACTCTTACAGATTGAATTACAAATATCAATATAAATATATAAATCAATAAGAAAATTGAATTGCTTTGGGTAGTATTTGTTTGCATACCTTGTGTAATAAACACTGCTCTAAAAGTTGTTGGATTATTTTTGTAAAATTATTATCTATTTTAATTATTGATCAAATAGTTATTTAAGTGAAATTTTTAATTCTTTATTTGCAAATATCTTAAATGCATATATGCATACTATCTCAAAGATACATAAGATACATCTTATGAGCTGGCTAAATTAATGCTAATTAATTAGTTTTTCAAACGTTGGTGGCACCTGATATCTTTTTTTATTAAATATTTTCTTTTAGGATGCGTTTGTTTCGCTTGAAATGCATTTCAGGAAATCATTTTACACCCAACTGTGTGTTTGGTTGCGCATGAAAATTTTGGTCAAACGGAAAATCATTTTCGTTGACTGTAAAATATACCCACTTCAGCTGTAAAATAAATTTCTCTCTCATTTTACCTTCAAATGAATTCTAGGACTTAGAGAGAGAGAGAGAGAGAGAGAGAGGGTTCAGTTGAGAAGAAAGGGCATAAGGGTCCGAAACCCATCTCCCTTCAGCTCCACCCCACGCACCAACGAGAGAGAGACACAGCTTCGACAAGCAAACGTCGGTCCAAGGTCCCCCACACTCTGACGAGCAGCGCCACTATACCCGATCCACTCAACCTCACCTCCGCCCACTTTGAGCTCTGCATGTACCCGATCCACCAAGGCAAAACTCTCCCTCACGCTGGCGAAGCCCATCTCACCTCCAACCTCTCCGATCCGTTGCTCCCTCATGCCAGCGAAACACTTCTGTCAAACCCACCCTCTAAAATAATTGATCCACCCAAGACGAATCTCATTGCCGCCACTGAAGACCGATCTCGTTGATTTTGATTTTGTGAATAAAAGATGTTTTGGTCGGTGTTTCTTCCTCCTCTCACCGAGTTTGTGAATAAAAAATGTTTTGGTTTTGATTTTTGGTTGTGTTAATTGTATATTTTGAATTTTTCTATTATAAAATTTGTTTGGGAGTTGAGAAAATGTGTAAAATTTGTAGGAAAATAACATTTTCAGAATGTTACCAAACACTGGAAATTGTTTTCTAGACTATTTTCCATTGCATAACCAAACACCTGAATTTCATTTTCCTTACAGGAATTCACTTTCCCCTGCATTTATTTTACACTCGGAATTCGATTTACATTGAATCAAATGCAGCTAATGTTTTCTAAGCTTTTTGAAGTAACGTTGCTAATCTACTCCTTACAAGTTACAATAGATTTGACGAGTTAAAGCTATTATAAATTTACATCTTATCTTTATCTTATTAATTTATTAAAGTTGGCTTGGATTATTTACTTTATATAGGCTTGTATTGTATGACTTTTAAAATATATATATATATATATATATATTTATGAAAAATATGTGCGCATGGTATATATTCATTGTCCAGCACAACTATGCAAAATAAATATTGATAATGAATTGTATCAAGATTGCATGGATTAAAGACTTAAAGCTATATATTAATTTTAGTAATGCACCAAAAAAAAAAAAAAAAAAACATTGGTTCAAGTTAATTAAGAAAACTAGCCTCTGAGCTCTCTGAGGTTGTTCTATTTTTATTTTATTATTATTATTTTTTTTTGCAAAAGTTAATAATTTGCATCTATTATAATTTTGAATTACCATATTTTCAATTACAAAAAATACCTAGGGGTGTAATGAGTGTTTTGTGTTTGTGGATAAAATAATTTTTTTCATAACACCTTAGGCATTTTTGTGATTGAAAAATATAGTAGTTCTAAATTATAATAGATGTAAATTATTAATCTTTACCAAAAAAAAAAAAAATAAAACTCTAAGAGCTTAGAGGCTGCTTGTTGCTAAAGGAGGTCTTCTGGTACATGTGAAGGTGAAAGAGAAGGGCTTTTATTTTATTTTTATTTTTTTTACTTTTATTTTTTTTTTGAGAAACGTGAAGAAGATAACGTGGAAGGAACAGTTGGGGGTAGGCAAGACATAAAACAATAAAATAATTATTTATTCAATGAGAGAGAAAAAATATTATTAAAATTAAATAGAGAAATAAATATTGATTCTAATGTAAGTAGTTGTTTATTAAAATTATAAAAGTGAATTTTTTGAGTTAATTTATCTAAAAATTTGTTGAGGCTATTGTGAATACTCTAATAACATTTTGAATGAGTTTTGGCATACTCACATTATACATTATAATCATTTTGTACCACTATTTATTTTGTTGTATTTGTGACACTATTAACATTACAAATGCTTTACATATATTTGTTCATTAGATGGCGATCTGCCGAGTCAAAAAAATGGAAAAAGGATCGAAGGAAAAGAAGGAGCCTAGTCTTGGACTTTTTGTGCGCTTGAGTCCTGACCTCATCATCACTCTCAAATTGTCAAACAGTGACCATTTTCTTTGGTCGGTACGTGTAAATAGGTTTGAATAGAGACAGGTCTCGGTATCACAAATATAGGGAGCATAATTTTTCGTAATTTCAGAGTACATAAAAATTATTCTATTTTATTTTGCTAAAATTTTATGTACATTTTATTATTTTTCATGAAAAGTTTCCATGTTTGGGAGGGAGATGGTATTTTATGGGATCCATGTGTCAGTGAGACACATGTCTCATGCACCCAGCGTATATGAAAGTTTTTCGTTTGAGAGGATTTACTTTTGATATAGACAATTAACTAGTTAACGATACCAAGGGTTAAGATTCAAGGCTTGCCATTAAATTTTAGGAGAATGTGGACATTTAATTTTGATAAAAACTCTTACAGATTGAATTACAAATATCAATATAAATATATAAATCAATAAGAAAATTGAATTGCTTTGGGTAGTATTTGTTTGCATACCTTGTGTAATAAACACTGCTCTAAAAGTTGTTGGATTATTTTTGTAAAATTATTATCTATTTTAATTATTGATCAAATAGTTATTTAAGTGAAATTTTTAATTCTTTATTTGCAAATATCTTAAATGCATATATGCATACTATCTCAAAGATACATAAGATACATCTTATGAGCTGGCTAAATTAATGCTAATTAATTAGTTTTTCAAACGTTGGTGGCACCTGATATCTTTTTTTATTAAATATTTTCTTTTAGGATGCGTTTGTTTCGCTTGAAATGCATTTCAGGAAATCATTTTACACCCAACTGTGTGTTTGGTTGCGCATGAAAATTTTGGTCAAACGGAAAATCATTTTCGTTGACTGTAAAATATACCCACTTCAGCTGTAAAATAAATTTCTCTCTCATTTTACCTTCAAATGAATTCTAGGACTTAGAGAGAGAGAGAGAGAGAGAGAGAGGGTTCAGTTGAGAAGAAAGGGCATAAGGGTCCGAAACCCATCTCCCTTCAGCTCCACCCCACGCACCAACGAGAGAGAGACACAGCTTCGACAAGCAAACGTCGGTCCAAGGTCCCCCACACTCTGACGAGCAGCGCCACTATACCCGATCCACTCAACCTCACCTCCGCCCACTTTGAGCTCTGCATGTACCCGATCCACCAAGGCAAAACTCTCCCTCACGCTGGCGAAGCCCATCTCACCTCCAACCTCTCCGATCCGTTGCTCCCTCATGCCAGCGAAACACTTCTGTCAAACCCACCCTCTAAAATAATTGATCCACCCAAGACGAATCTCATTGCCGCCACTGAAGACCGATCTCGTTGATTTTGATTTTGTGAATAAAAGATGTTTTGGTCGGTGTTTCTTCCTCCTCTCACCGAGTTTGTGAATAAAAAATGTTTTGGTTTTGATTTTTGGTTGTGTTAATTGTATATTTTGAATTTTTCTATTATAAAATTTGTTTGGGAGTTGAGAAAATGTGTAAAATTTGTAGGAAAATAACATTTTCAGAATGTTACCAAACACTGGAAATTGTTTTCTAGACTATTTTCCATTGCATAACCAAACACCTGAATTTCATTTTCCTTACAGGAATTCACTTTCCCCTGCATTTATTTTACACTCGGAATTCGATTTACATTGAATCAAATGCAGCTAATGTTTTCTAAGCTTTTTGAAGTAACGTTGCTAATCTACTCCTTACAAGTTATAATAGATTTGACGAGTTAAAGCTATTATAAATTTACATCTTATCTTTATCTTATTAATTTATTAAAGTTGGCTTGGATTATTTACTTTATATAGGCTTGTATTGTATGACTTTTAAAATATATATATATATATATATTTATGAAAAATATGTGCGCATGGTATATATTCTTGGGTTAAAAAAATGGTCAGTAAATGTATGCCTTTTAATTATTTATTTTTGGAAATTTTTTAGAAAAAATGGTAAAAAAGTTATTCATTTTTTCTTTTTCTTTTTTTATAATTTTTTTTTATCAAATTGTTTATTAATGTATGCGTAAGAATATAGGTTAATAAAAACCTTTAAAAAAAATTAAAATTTGAGAGCACTCCTGAGGCCTAAGAAAGTTAACATACATAATATTTAATATTGTGGGAGGGGAAGTCCAAAGAAGGAAGATCGTCAAATGGGTTCAAACCAAGAAATAGCCAAGCCCAACTATTCATCAAGTCAGGCCTAGCATTATCCGAATAGTCCAATTAGTGAAACCAAAGAAGGCAACCCACCTAAGGAGCCTGAGGAATAGATACTCCTCGAGAAACTGGAGATAAACCACCAAGGCCATAAGGTTGAAGGTCGAGGAAGTAGTGGCATGCAAACAAGGGAAGGAGGAAGCTTCTAGATAAAGCATCCATCACCTCCCCATTTGATGCACTATATTAACTCAGCTTATCGCATTAATGGCAGAATGACCCCTAAACAGTGCCTCCATAGCCTGTAGCCTACTCTACCACCACCAATAAAGCAGCGATGGGACAAGTATCCAAGGAGGAATCAACAACCATCCAAGTGGAGGGCTTGGATGCAATTCAAGCAGCTATATATAGGAAGGAAGATCCTCCTAGAAGGGGGATCAAGAGAATCAAAGGAGGAAGAAATAGAAAAAGAGAGTGAAATTGAGAACTGTGTAACTAAGAAGTGTATATTCTAAGAATTGTTTGCTCCTCGACCAACCCGAGGAACAACTTGAATAAGAATATCTATTTTTCTTGCTATTATTCTCTACTAGGACTATTATCTTCGCCATTTTTCTTTCTTTAAATTACCAAATATAGCTACTAAGGTTTGAAGGGTTGACCTTAACAATCCACCTCTACAAATTAATTGTATTGGGCTTCCGATTCAGCCCATTCTCATACAGCTTGGGCCGGATTGTTCGTTTTGCCCCCTAAAAATATATTTTATATAATATTATATTTTTCTCAACTTGATGATCAATTGGAATCCAACCTTCTTATATTCTATATCATATATTTTTGTATGTGACTAGTTTATTTTTTTGAGAAACAGTATGTGTCTTGTTTTAATTAGTCGTTTTCATTTCAGATTACCAAACCAATTTCCAAATTTGTTAACCTACGCAAGTTATCTTATCTAATATCTTTGTTTGATTATCTTATTCTTTTTAGTGTCTTTTTTTTTTTTTTGACGAAATTTAGTGTTTATTTGGCTATTTTATAGTTTCCCGTGGTTTATTTGCATAGTATTTATCAAAATATATAATATTTTTTTTATAACATTTATATTAAAACTGTGATAAAAAAATTAAAAGCTAGCTTATTTTCAAAAGGCTAACTTTGCTTCTTCTTCTTCTTCTTCTTCTTCTTCTTCTTTTTTAAAAATAAAAAAGGCTGAAATAAAAACCAAAAATGTATTTTCGATTCTCATTCAAAGTCATGTAAACCCTTGAAAGAAAAGCTGCATGGGGGCGTAATGCGTTAGTAGGAGTTTCGGACTGGATCACACCTGCATGTTTAGGAGTTGCCTGGTTCAAGTCGTGTGCTTTGTAAAAATGTTGTGCCATGACATGGGTAGCCCTAACGCACCCAAGGGTGCCCCACACCATGAGTTTTGCGAGTTCAAGTGGGTCGGGTCAATGATCACACGTGTAAGACCCTTTTTTGTTCATTTAAAAAAAAAAAAAAAAGAAGTCGTTCAGGCGTATTTGATAATTTATATACCATCACTTGGATACCAAGATTTATTTATGGCTTGACAGAGTTCAAGATTTGAGTTGGATATTTGGGCCTGACGAAGTTTAAGCTGAGGTAGGTCCTACATAAGGGAATTTCAACTTTCAAGTGTGTTACATCTAGAGCCCACAAAAATAACGAATGCTTTAAGACCAGCAAATTTGGGCCTATAGCAACCCTTCCAGCGATATTGGAATTTACCCTTCCAATAAACTCAAAGTTTTGGGTTTCATGAGTTATCCGGGAGTGGCCTTGGAAAGAAACATGCGTAACTAAAGCTCCAACTACAGAAAACAAGACATGAAATATATAGTAGCAAACTTGACAATAAGTGATTTCTCATGAAATAGGAGTATGGGGCCTTATCCGGAAGCGAGTAGGGTGTAACAATAATCACGCCCAGATAGAGAAGCCACATTGGCCGCCTCTCTTTACTCATTTTTTGCTTCACCCAAAAAAAAAAAAAAAAAAAAAAAAAAACTTGATCATGAGCAAATATCAGAACCCCAAAGGATAAAGTACTAAGTTAGTAATAAGGCAAAGTGATGGAGTTGAGCCATTTACTTGGTGGACAAGATGGTGGATGAGTTTTCTGAAATGGAAGAGGAGAGTTTGAGCTCTCAGCATCAGTTGGGATTATGCACGTGATTTGTCAAGATTTGAAACTAGGTCCCTTATTAAGTGGCAAAAAACTTTTTTAGTGCTGAGAAAAATCATGCCTGATGAAAGATATATCTTTATATAATATATATATATATATATATATAGAGAGAGAGAGAGAGAGAGAGAGAGAGAGAGAGAGAGAGAAGAGAGAGAGAGAAGAGATTCTACGGTACCCCCTAAAAAAAGGAGGGTATGGTATCCACTAGTTGGTAACTTGTTACATCAGGTTACTTTTTTCTCACATTTGACGGTTTCATCCTCATATTGTACAGTTTTAATATCACATATGACAATTCTCTTCTCACATTTGGTGGTTCTCTTACTTTTTTCTCACATTTGACGGTTCCATTCTCATATTGTGCTGTTCTAATATCACATGTAACAGTTCTTTTCTCACATTTGATGGTTCTCTTACTTTTTTTCTCATATCTGACGGCTCCATCCTCACATTGTGCAGTTCTAATATCACATATGACAGTTCTTTTCTCACATTGGGTGGTTCTCTTACTTTTTTCTCACACTTGACGGTTCCATCATCACATTGTGCAGTTCCAACATCACATGTGACAGTTCTTTTCTCACATTTGACAGTTCCATTCTCACATTGTGCGGTTCCAATATCACATGTGATAGTTCTTTTCTCACATTTGGTGGTTTCCTTACTTTTTTTTCCTCACATTTGACAGTTTCATCCCCACATTGTGCAGTTCCAACATCACATGTGACAATTATTTTCTCACGTTTGGTGGTTTTCTTACTTTTTTCCTTACACTTGACAGTTCCATTCTCAAATTGTGTAGTTCCAACATCACATGTAATAGTTCTTTTCTCACATTTGACGAATCCCTTACTTTTTTCTCACATTTGACGGTTTCATCCTCACATTGTGCAGTTCCAACATCACATGTGGCATTTCTTTTCTCACATTTTGTGGTTTCCTTACATTTTTTTTTTCACATTTGACGATTCGATTCTCACATTGTGCGATTCCAATATCACATATGACAATTCTTTTGTCACATTGGGTGGTTCCCTTACCATTTTCTCACACTTAACGGTTCCATTCTCACATTGTACAGTTCCAATATAACTTATAACAGTTCTTTTGTCACATTAGGTAGTTCCCTTATTTTTTTTTTCTCATACTTGACAGTTACATCCTCACATTGTGCAGTTAAGGGTGTCAAATGGGTAGGTTTGGGGTGGGCATAATTGGGTTGGGTATATAAAACTCATTTACCCATTAAAACCCATTTAACTAATTGCTTCTAACCCAAACCCAACCCAACTCAATTATTATGGGTAAACAACAACCCACACAATTACCCAATTATCAAAATTAACAAAATGCTCCTAAAGTGTAAATGACTNTAGTTCCCTTATTTTTTTTTTCTCATACTTGACAGTTACATCCTCACATTGTGCAGTTAAGGGTGTCAAATGGGTAGGTTTGGGGTGGGCATAATTGGGTTGGGTATATAAAACTCATTTACCCATTAAAACCCATTTAACTAATTGCTTCTAACCCAAACCCAACCCAACTCAATTATTATGGGTAAACAACAACCCACACAATTACCCAATTATCAAAATTACCAAAATGCTCCTAAAGTGTAAATGACTAAAGTACTCTAAAATCTTCAAAAATGACCAGAATACCCCAAAACCTCAAAATGACCAAAATAACCATGAAACCTACAAAATGACCAAAATACCCCTAAAACCCAAATAAATGATCAAAATACCCCAAAACCTAAAAATTACCAAAATACTTCCCAAAACCCAGAAAATGACCAAAATACCCCTAAAACCCAAAAAATGACCAAAAAACCATTGAAACCCAAAAATGACCAAGATACCCCAAAAACTCAAAAAATGACCAAAATACTCCCTGAAACCTAAAAATTACCAAAATAATCTCGAAACTTACAAAATGACCAAAATACCCCTAGAACCCAAAAAATGACCAAAATACACCTGAAACATAAAAATTACCAAAATATCCTTAAAACCCATAAAATGACCAAAATATCCTCAAAATCAAAAAATTACCAAAATACTCCCGAAACCTAAAAATTACCAAAATACCCCCGAACATAAAAAATGACCAAATACCCTAAAATCTAGAAAATGAGAAAAATACCCCTGAAACCTAAAAATGACCAAAATACCCCTAAAATCTAAAAAATGTCCAAAATACCCCCAAAAACCCCAAAAAAATGACCAAAATACCCCTAAAACCAAAAAAAATAACCAAAATACCCCTGAAACCTAAAAATTATCAAAATAATCTCGAAACCTACAAAATGACCAAAATACCCCTGGAACCCAAAAAATGACCAAAATACCTCTGAAGCCCAAAAAAGACCAAAATACCCCTTAAACCCCAAAAAATGTCCAAAATACCTCCAAAACATAAAAAATTACTAAAATACCTCTGAAACCTAAAAAATGGCCAAAATAACCCTGAAAATTAAAAATGACCAAAATACTCTCAAAACCTTAAAATTGCCAAAATAACCACGAAGCCTAAAAATTGACCAAAATAACCATAAAACCTTTAAAATGGCCAAAATAATCACAAAGCCCAAAAATTGACCAAAATAACCTAGAAACCTAAAAAAGACCAAAATACCCCCTAAACCTAAAAATGACCAAAATACCCTCTAAACCTAAGAAATGATTGATATACATTCAAAACCTAAAAATTAACTGAAATACCCCCAAAAACCTAAAAAATGACCAAAATACCCTTGGAACCTAAATATGAGCAAAATAACCCCTAAACCATAAAATGACCAAAATATCCTCGAAACCTAAAAAATGACCAAAATACCCCGAAACCTATAAAATGACAGAAAAGCCCCTTAAACCTGTAAGTCGATAAAAATACACCCTAAACCTTAAAAATTACCAAAATCCCCCGTAAAACTAAAAAATGACCAAAATACTCCATAAACATAAAAAATGACCAAAATACCGCCTAAACCTAAAAAATGACTAAGATACCCCAAACCCCTATTTTGGTAATTTTAGAGGCTTCAGGTGTATTTTGTTCATCTTACGGGATTAGTTGTATGTTGGTCATATTAGATATTTTGAGGGTATTTTGGTCGTTTTATAGGTTTAGAGGTATTTTGGTCGTTTTATAGGTTTAGAGGTATTTTGGTCGTTTTAGAGGTTTCAGGGTATTTTTGGTAATTTTAGAGGTTTCATGTTGTTTGTGGCCATTTTAGAGGTTTGGGTTTATTTGGTCATTTCAAAGGTTTAGGGGTGTTTTCATCACTTTAGAGGTTTGAGGGTATTTTGCTAATTTTTTAAGTTTCAGGGGTATGTTGGTCACTTTTTACGTTTAGGGGTATTTTGGTCATTTTATAGTTTTAGGGGGTATTTTGGTCATTTTTAGGTTTCGGGATTATTTTTGTCAATTTTTAGACTTCGGGGTGATTTTGCTCATTTGTAGGTTCCAAGGTTATTTTGGTCATTTTTAGGTTTCTAGGTTATTTTAATCAATTTTTAGGCTTTGGGGTTATTTTGGTCATTTTTTAGGTTTCGGGGGTATTTTCATCTTTTTTTATGTTTCAAGATTATTTTGGTTATTTTTTAGGCTTTGGGGTTATTTTGGCCATTTTTAAAGTTTTGTAGGTATTTTGGTAACCTTATGTGCTCTTTAATTGTTCTTATGCAACATCTGCAACTAAATCACAGTTGTGGGTTTATTGTGGTGTCTAAGGTTGGAAATAGGGCAACTATACATTAGCAAGTTATGCAAAAAATCCAATACAAAGATTGTTGACAATTTTAAAATTTTTAGTAAACACTTGAATTGAAACTACAGATCCAGTATGAAATAGTCATCAATCAAGGCTACTACACCAGGTTTTATATTTTTTAGACATATTCATTAGATTCACGTGTGCGGAAGTGTTAAATGACTGTGTCCAACACGAGTATAACCACCCCAATTAAAGTGTCTTTGCAGTTTTGTTTCATAAAATTATTATTATATTTAGACCCATCAAAAGGAAAATAAACATCCCAAAAAATTTCCAGAATAACAAAAATCACCAATAGAAAAGCTAAAAACAATTAAGCACAATTGACCGATTTTACCAAAAACGAACAACCCAATCCTTTTAAAAAAATTATCCAAATAATTTTGTCATTGAGAGTTTAGCATATCAACCACAATGATAAGTATGAGTCTCATTTGAGTCAACAAAGCCTCCACTAGCTAAGTCTGAGAGAGCCTTAATAACAATGAAACGTTTTTGTTGTTGAAGACTTATTGGTGCCACAAAGCACTTATCTCTCTCTCTTTGGGTTTCGCAAAATTTATACAAACTTGTCATTCTAAAGCCATTTGGTATTTGTTCCTATAAAATATTGGAACGTGTAATTTGAACATAATTGGCTGTTAAATGGTCAATTTTCTTCTTTATACTTTGTTCTAATCAGCATGGTGGCAAGTTGGTATATTTTTGCCAAGCAACTCTGGTTCGAATCCTTCACGCCTGCAATTTTATTTTCGGTCCATAAGCTGAAAAGCCCACAAGATCCTATGCCCAAGAAAAACCCTTGTTCATCCGAAATCTTCTTTCCTTCAATGTCGGTGTTAACAGCAACCGATTTTCCTCTCTTTCTCTGCCCTTTTATTCGAAGTCTCCACTATTTCTCGTCACTAAAAATCTCAGTACGACTCAGCCTTATTCTTTAGTTTTCCATATGGGGTTTTTGCTTATTGGCTTTTGTATTTTTGAATTGTTATTAATCTTGTTTTGTTTTTGTTTTCCTTTTGGTTTCCCTAGGCCAGGGATAGACACAGGTGGTGACCAGGCCCCTCTGGCCTTTTTTTTTTTTTTTTTTTTTTTTTTTTTTTTTTAAGTAGGTTACTTTTCAAAAAAAAAAAAAAAAAAGACTTGGGCCCCCTTTAAAAAAAGACTTGGCCCATTTTTGTGGCTTTTTTCTCCTTTTTGTTTGAGCTTTCTTATTCCTTTCATATCTGAATGACTCTTAAGGATAACCCTGGAAAATTCTTTTCAGTATGGTGTGTCGCCTTGGATTACCGTGAAGCATTATAATTGTCTCCATATTTAATTCAGTTATCCTTAATTTATTATTATTGTTATTATTATTTTTTGGTTACATTTTGTGCTTCTTTGCTATTCTTAATTGTTGGCAAGTTTTGAATTTGATGTAAAATTATTATTGTTAGCTAAAGGATTAGGATAAGTATTCCTTAGAGCTTTTTAAAGGTTTCTATAATTATTATGGCCATTTTCTGTGTTTTATGTATGCTGCAATTGTTGAATGCTTTTGGGTAAACTCTCTCTCTCTCTCTCTCTCTCTCTCTCTCCAAGGTAAAAAATATATAATATTCAACATCTCAAGCAAAGCACCATTTGTTCATTGGTAATGTTCCTAGAAGCTGGGGAGAGCAGGATCTAAGGAAGGTTGTCATGGAAATTGGGCCAGGAGTTACTGCTGTGGAATCCCAAATTTAAGCTAGGTGATAATGCCCCAACTGTGAGCTGGGCTAACCATAAAAATGTTGATTCTTTTGCTGCTTCAAGTGCCATGAAGGCGCTGAAGAATACAGAAAAATATGAACTTGATGGTGATCATTCATTTGTTTCTTAATGCATTTTTCTTTTTTCAAACAAAATTAAATTAGTCATTCACATTGCTTGGTTTGATCTGATTTTCAGGCCAAGTTTTGCAGTGTTCTCTTGCAAAACCATAGGCAGATCAAAAGTCTGGAGGATCAAATTCACAAAAGGCAGGACTGCTTCCATGTTATCCACCTCGTGTTGGTTATGGTTTGGTTGGTGGCTCCTATGATGCTCTTGGTGGAGGATATGGTTGGTGGTCCAAGTTATCATATACTTTTTTTTCCTTAAATGCAAAATGAGCATCTGTAGAGATTTTGCTTGGAGAAATTGTTTATATAAACAAGCTTTGAAGATCGAAATCATCACCTCTTTCTTCATCATTTGGACCATCCAAGGGTGATTCTTGTTTCTTGTCCCTTGACTGAGGATAATTATAACATATAGAATCATGTCATGATCATGGCAGTAAGCACCAAAACAATCTTGACTCACTAGTTGCACTGTTTTCAATCAAGAAAATTCTTCTCTAATTGAACTCTTTAACTATGGATCCACTGTAACAACATGTTCAAATTGAGATATCCACCAATGTCATCTACTGCATCTCGGTTTTGAGATTTGGACTAGGAATGACAACGGGTCGGGTTCGGGCTGGGTTTTTGCATACCCGGACCCGACCCGCGGGGCAAGACCCGCAGCCCGGACCCGGCCCGTTTAGTAAACAGATTTTTTTTCCGGGGCCTGGACCTGCCCCCGCGGGCCCCGTTAAGCCTAACTAGAAAGAAAGATTTTTTGAAACAAGCTCCAAAGTCCAAACTCAACATCAAACGATTCAAACCCACGGCTAAACAGACAAATCCCAAAAATCCCTTCTTTTCAAATCTCCACAGCCACACCCAAATAAATTTTTTTTTTTGAAAAAAAATCCCATTTTTCAATCCTCAAAGCAAACCCAGAAATAACCAAACCAGGGGAGGAGATTTCAGATAAAAAAAATAAATAAATATAAAGAACTGAGGCGTGGCTGAAGGTGAAAGTCTTGGCCCTGTTCGAGATCAGAGAGAGAGAGAGCTGAAGGAGTGACTGTGAGGCCAAGGCGTGGCTCAGAGTGAGGTTGAGGAGTGACTGTGAGGCCGAGGCGTGGCTGCGTGCTCTTGTGCGTGGCTGTGTGCTCGTGCGTGGCTGAGTACTGCGTGCTCGTGCCATGCGTGGCTGCGTGAGTGACAGAGAGATTGAGTTTGATGGCGTGCGTGAGTGACAGAGAGAGATTGAGGGCGTGAGTGACAGAGAGAGAGAGATTGAGAGTTAGGGAGAGGCGGCTGGGTCTGGGTTAGTGAATTAGGGAGTTAGGGTTTGCAAGTTACAACCATATATATATAGCAGGGGTATTTTAGTAATTTTCTGGTAACCGGGTCATATCCGGGTCGGGTTTCAGGTCGGGTCCGGACCCTATTCTTTATCGGGCCGGGTAAAATCCGACCTATTAGGGTCGGGCCGGGCCGGGTATCCGCGGGTCGGATCTAAATTGCCATCCCTAATTTGGACAGATCTCAAATAAGTGTTTTCACTGGTAAACAGTCAACTTACAGCTTTGCTTATCTTGACAATGCCTTCAGCTTTCATCATTTCTACTTACTTTTTACTAAAAATCCAAATTGAACAAAACTCACTTTCTTGAATATAGCATTAGGATAAATAAAACAAGTGAATATATACTGAATTGCGTGAATCTTACTAATAAATTATAAATGCTCCAAGTGGTCTTTTTGGGGGCCTAACTTGGAGAGCATCTTGCTCTTCAATGTTCTTCACTCTCCCCATACTCCTATTGCAATATAGCATGAAAAAAAGAAGAAGAACAATGTAAGCGATAACATGCATTAAAAAGTAAATACATTTCACGGTTGAATTTTGAAACTGGTTGAATTTTGAAACTAGACATAAGGTGAATTTTGAAACTAAACATAAAATTTTGAAACTAAATTTGTCATCAAATCATAGGTGAATTTTGAAGCTAAACATAAAATTTGTGTGATGTGGACACAGGATATAAGGAGTCTACTATCAATTGGGCCCAAAGACCTAAGCCCAATCTCTTAGTTAGGAATTTTCTTTTCCTATATGGATCAGGAGTTAAAGTTCTTTTCTTGTAAGCAATGTTTTGGAACTCTATTAAGAAGCCCTGGGTTCAATTTTATAAGACAAAGTTTAATTGATAATAAAGTTTTCACTAGTGTTATTTCAATTGTTTGGTGCCAACCCCAACCAACCCTAGGTGTTGACTCCTAGAATTTTCTTTCACTTGATTTTGAATCCAAGCAAGCCAAGGTGCTAAATCCTAGGTCCCATCCTTTATTTTCTTATTCTTTAATTTATTGTTGCAAATTTTGTTGTTTGTCTTTCATCACTGTGTACTTTATAAAAGAACATTAGGTACTCATGTTCATAGTGGAGGAAAAAAAGTCCAACTGGTTTCAAGATACAAAGAGGAAAAGTGATAAGGAGCTCAAAAAATAGCGTCCCAAAAGATTATTAGGATTTTTTTTTCTTTAAGTTTTTTATTCACATAAAAAAGAGCAAAGATGAAACACCATCAAATACACGGGTTGTGAACTGAAGGTGCATCTAAATCCAGCAAACTAGAGACAGAATGACCACTTGTGGGAGCCATCCAATCATACAAAGTATGTAGAAAAATCAACTTCACAGCCAACATTAATCATTCAAGGACTTCAAATGTCCAGTTATTTTGTTCCTTCCAAATAATCCACATGACATAGAGGGATTGCATTCCAAATATCACCATTTTTCTGCCTAGAAAACTGCCCCTTCCAATATGCCAACAAATCTACACCCTCTTTGGCATACGCCAATGCACCCCAAAGAGGCATAAAATGAAAGACTACGGATCACTATCCATAGAACAATTTAACAATAAGTAATCATAGACTCCCCAGCTTGCTTACCCATACAACAACAATCCACTATGATAACATAAGCATGCTTGGCACAAGAACCAGGTTATGGATGAATTCCTTTTATACCAAAAAAAAAATAAAAATGGAGATAATAAGGGAAAAAATTAAAATAATACTTCTTTAATTAGAAGAGTAACTAAGGAAATGCAGTGAAGTCAATCAAGAAGAGTTTCTGAATAAAACCATATTCTCAAAAATTTGACAACCGTTAATTTTACTCCCCACAAACTTGTTTCGAATCTAATTGTAGCTATAAACTAGTTGATGTTCACTACAATGCACTTGTTTTAGCCAAAGCATCAAACTATGCAAAACCTGCTAAATCATCAAAATCTATGCTATTCAACACCCCTAGGCCTTGGCTTAGTGGTAGCTTTTTCATCAAGTAGAGGAAAATGCATTGAAATGATTTTTCAACTTTAAAAAATTTAAAATTTAAAACTTGAAAAAAAAAAAAAACGTAATAAAATGAGATTTAACAGCTGAATGTGTAGATTTAAAATAATATAAAAAATTAAATTAAAAAAAAAAAAGGCATCAACAAATATCCAAATAAGCAGGGCCAAGGAATGAGAAAGTTGGGCAAGGAATCAAACAGAGGTGGCATCAATAACAAATTCATCCCATTTTTTGATCTTCTTGAATTGGCTTAGAGAATGAATCTCATGTACTCCCTCTTTCAATAATGTAAGTTTGAGTTGCCAAATGCACTTATTTGAAAGAAAAGAATTGATGCAGAACAGAGGGCTTTGATATTAAAATTTATAAAAGATAGAAGAATTCTCAAGGGGAATGTCTATGGGGAATTTTTTTTTTTTTTTTTTAACACAAAAATACAACAAAAATTATAGAACGTAGGAGTCACGTTCTAATTCTAGCCCAACCCGAGATTTCTTTGCCAAAGCATCGGCAACCTTATTACAATTTCGTTTCACATGGCAGTAGTGATCTAGGCAATCAATGGTGGACTGTCAAGCCCTTCGGTGTAAAGATTAATTTGTCAAATATATAAGAACCGAAATTCAAACAAAACAATAATATCATAAACCCACAAAGTTTAGAGAAATAATATAAACCCATATCAGCGTTAATCATATGTAAAGAGAGAACCGGAAGATTGTGGGTGGCGTCGCCGATTTAGAATGGAAGAGAAGAAGCGCCACTGAGTCGTCCAAGAAGAGATGAAGCGCCACTGAGTTGGATTGGATATGAGTGCGCCGCTGATTTGAATATGGATTGGAAGAGAATAAGCTAGAGAGCGGCGCCGACGAGTGGATTGGATGAGAAGATGCGCCTCCGATTTGAGGTTGTGGGTGCGCCGAGCTCTGAGAGTTTGTGGGTGCACCAGGCTCTGAGTGTTTGTGGGTGCGCCAAGCTTTGAGGGTTTTGTGGGTTGCGTTGCAAATGTGGTATCAACGATTTGAGGGTTTTGTTTAGAGATGCAGACAGAGCAATGAGCAAACAAAGTAGAGAGGTGAAGAAGCAAACGTGAGACAGGGATGAATGTTTTAATTTTTTGTTTATATATAAAACCTGTTTAACTGGTAACCAAAAACCTTTAAAATTGCATCAATGGACAAGTATAGAGAATATACGAAGATAATGTAATCTAATGGTAGATTTGTCAAAATTTGCATCTTATTAAAAAATATTGAATGATGTAATATTGCTTATTTGATGTGGCTAATTGTGAGTGATGAAAAAAGTGATGGGTCTATGTGAAGGTAACATGCACATTCCTTAACACTCATGATAAATTTAATTAGAAATAATTATATTTTAAAAAAAATACAAACTATCTCTTTGTGCATAATAATTATAAAATTATTGTGTTTCTAAAAATAGAGATTTGTGGTTCGAATTTCTATTTTACAACCAAGTGTATTAATGAAAATTTCAGCCAAAAAAAAAAAAATGAATTAAAGAAAATATTTATTCCATTATACTAAATTGGAAAGCTTAGGACAACAAAACCTTTCACAACTTCTTGCTACAACTATGACATAGCAAAGTATAATTGGTGAAAAAAAAAGAGTAGGTTTATGTGTAAGTGATGGTTAATCACTCATAGTCTGCAAAATCAAATTGTGACAAAAAAATTATGGAATAATTTGTGATTCTAGAACTACTCTGATACGTTCAATTAGAGATTACTATTCTGCTAGGTGGTTTTCTTCTTCTCTCTCCATAACACTGTGGCATTGAAGAATTCATCAATGGCTTTGACAGAAGTCCCCGTGAAACCATCCTCATCTTTCTTAGCATTCTTGATAATGTCCATCACCTCACCAGCTTTCCTTGTCATATCCTTTCCTTTCTCAGTCTCATTCATCACCAACTCAATCTTGGCCACTATATCTTCATGACTAACCTCACTGCTTGCCCCATTAGCCACCTCAACACAAACCCCCATCTCTTCCTCCAACTTCTTTGCATTGAAATGCTGCTCAGCCATAATAGGCCAAGCCAAAATGGGAACTCCATGACTAAGAGAATCAAGCACAGAGTTCCATCCACAGTGACTCAAAAAAGCACCCACAGATTTGTGTGACAAAATTTCCACCTGGGGTGCCCAATTGTGCACCAAAAGTCCCTTATTTTCAACTCCTACACGTTGTTCAAATCCTTTTGGTAACCACTCTTCAGCATTGAACTCCGAGTTAATGTCAAACTCTAAAGGTGGCCTAATAACCCAGATGAAATCCTTGCCACTAGCCTCTAATGCCTTTGCCAACTCCATCATTTGGGACAATGAAATAGTGCTTTGTGACCCGAATGAAATATATAGAACTGAACCATAAAGTTTTGAGTCTAGCCAATTCTTACAAAGTTCCCATGTAATTCCCGAGTCTTTTCCAGAACCAGCTTTGCTTCCCAAGGTGAGCTTCACAGGCCCAATAGGCCACACCGGGCGATTCATTTGCTGCCTGAAATATGTCAATCCAATTTGATCAATCTCTTCCACTGTATTGAACAAAAATGCATCAGATTCCAACCATTCATCAAACACTCTATGCATAAACTTTATCCATGAATCATCAGGTTTAGAAGATCTAAGATGCTCCGGCATTTGATTTATGCGTATTCGACAAGAATCAGGAAAGCCCGGAAGTGGGAATTCATTGGAATCTGTTTTCAAGTGAGGGAGGTTTAACCAGAGATTGTGAAATACCCCCATGCCATAGCCACCACCAGCGTTGAAGATTGCGTTAAAAACTCCAAATTCGTGAGCAACATCTGCAGTCCAAGAGAAGAACATATCGGCAATAATGCAAAGTGGTATTTGGCCATTTTTCTCTTCTATAAGATTGGAAATGAGAGTTTTAAAAGAAGGCTTGAAAGAATGAGAAGCTTCGATGAGTTGGCCCATGAATTGGGGAAAAGCATCAGTGTTCTCAGCATCTGGAGGAAGGCCATGATCAGAGCTGAAGAAAGGGATTTCAAGGAGGCGAATGGAGGAGTTTGAAGGGAGAGATGGTTGGAGTTTTTTGATATTGAGAGAGGTGTTGATAAAGGTTACAGTGTAATTCTTACTTTGTACTATTTGGTAGGCTAATGCTAAGAAAGGCCTTATATGACCCTGTGCCATGAATGGGAACAACACTACGTTTTCTTTTCTCTGCTCCATTATTGTTTCTCTGAGGGACAGTGTGGTGATTGAGGAAGAGGAGGAGACAGTGAGGGAGGTTTTGCCACAAAACCTGCTTTTTAAACCCTAAGGGCACATTTGATATATAAGTATATCACTGAGAGTAGAAGATGATATATAAGGAAATTTTATATTTCTAAAAATATATTAATTTGAAAATCTATGAAAAACTTGTAAAAGATGACGTATAAGGAAAATTTATATTTTTGGATATATAAATTTTAAAACCTATTACATGCACAAAGAAATAGAGTCTAAATTTGAATTCTAAGAAATAGCTATTACAACCATTTTAAAGAAGGAATAGTTATTCATCAATTTAAACAATAGTTATTCCTATGTAGTAACTACTTTAAGTAATAAAGATGTAATTAAATGACTAAATTGTTATTACAGATTACTATTCCATTATCGGAGCTATTACAGCATATATACCAAACAAAGAGCGCTGTCTAGTGACCAAATACATGTCTGATGGAGATAAACATTCCCTTGCAACTACAAAAGATCATTATATGGAAAGGCAGATAGAGCATGCTTGCCTAATAATGATGAATGGCAATGTGCCATATATAAGATTTTAAGAACTTTACATGGAATTATCTTATGTTAATTTGTAGAGAGTTATCTTAAGAGCTCTAAAGAATCCTCATCCACTTTGATGCTATATTCTGTACTTGAAAAAAAAAAAACCTACTTGAAAGGAGAGAGTTGACCAATAAAATATCGAATAATAGCATTGGGGATATAAAAAAAGGAATATATCAAATATGTCAACCTGAAAAAATTATATATGGGAACAAATCAGTATAGATTAGAGAATATTGTGGTGAAAATATTTAAAGAAAATTTGAACAAATCAATAGAGACTATTATGTTTAGTTACTAAATTTGGCCTGTGAATTATCCTAGTCTAGGAGTTGGGTCACTTATCATTTATCAGACATCAAGGTATATAACAAAACAAAAAATTAATAAATATGAAATAAGTTTGAGAAATCATAAAATAAGCAAGTAAGTTGAAAAATTGAAAGTTTATCTTTATTGAAAAATCTAGCATCAACCTTATTCTAAAATCATTTGTTTTCGTTATGCTCCAAATTTAGAAACTGTAAGATGAACCTATAAATATAATTTTGTTCAAAATTACAAAACCGATTGTGTGAAAATAACCTATTCGGGTTGCACGAGTTGCAAAAGGCTTACTGAGTTTTACCGGCTCAATTGCATAAGTAGTCCAATTAACCAACCAAACCGACTAATGTATCGGTTTAGTGGGTTAATAGCTCGATCATGTCAAGCCGAGCGAAGTTAGTTCTAACAACTATTAAAAAAAATTGAATATATTTTATGTTTCCATATATAGTTACGAAGGGTTTTTACAAATGCTATTCTAGGATTATTATTTTATATGTAACAAGTGCACCTAAAGAGGTTGATAACTTAATATAGTTCATAGCATGCAGTATTTTTTTCATTATTTTTTGGCGGAAATCACATTTTCGTTTCTATATTTTCAGCCGATTTTCACTTTGGTCCACAGATTATATTTTTACCGCTTTTAGTCCCTATCCTGAAAAACGCTTCTCGTTTTGGTCCCTGCCGTCACATAAAAAACAAAAAATGCACACGTGGCAAATAGCAGAATTAAAAAATATTAAAATATCAAAAAAAAAAAAAAACTTGTGTTTTTATTTTATATATATATATATATAATTTTTATTTTGAGAATCTACTTTATAAATGGATAAAACAATTTGAAAATCAATAAAAGAGTAACCTTACTTTTTAAGCAATGTTTTAGTGAGAATTAAAGTTACATTTTTATCGGATTGTCCTTTAGTTTTATCTCTACTTAAACAGAAGGGTGTTTTTAGGAGTATTTGAACTAAAAAATGAAGAATCCAAATAGAGAAAGCCCCTTAAATAATAGTATAGATAAACACATATTCATCACAAAACAAAACCTGCACCCACCCAAAAATCATAATAAGAAAAGACTAATTAAAAAGAATTCAATTAATTACCTTCTAAAAAAAATTCAATTAAAGAAGCATTAAAGTGTGTATATATATTATCTTTTTACTATAGCGACACTAAAGTATGCATGCATCACCATCTACACAGCAATCAACGATGTTTATAAAATTAGAAATTTTGAATCCACCTAATGAAGTAGTTGCAAATGCCCACTAGTAGATATCAAGATCATTAGTCAAAGGGAGGGGCCGCGGGCCGCCAAATTAAGAGTCGTGCTAGAAGGGCTAGATTTTCTTCTCATTAAATACTACACAATAATTTGGTTCAACGGGTTATTTAGATTTTCTTTTTTCAAACTTGGATTAAGATTTGTCATGTTTGTGAAAATATTTGAATGATAAATTCATTTGAACTATAAATTTCTAATATTTGATTTTTTATGTGGACTGGAATAAAACTATATAAGTTCAAGAAAATTTATATGTCCAATCTTATTATACTTTGGATCCAGTCAATGAGACTTATACATATTCACATAGAAATCAGTTTTTGGGACATACCACTGGTCTATGTACAGTACATGGGTCTAGTAATGAGAATATAGCGTAATCAAAATCATAATCAAAATTACAAAGATTGTTAAAAATATAAATATGATTAGATATGTGAATCGGTTAAAATCAATGATATTTTTTAATCTGTTTTTTTTTTTACTCATTGCAAATTATAAATTCTGATTTTTTGGAACTCATAGTAAATTATGATTTTTGATGTTTTGAAACTTGATATTTGTAAAACTAATGTCAAATTATATGTTACTTTCCAATCCGACTAAGAAACAATTTCTAAGCTCATATAATTTGATCTTATGTACAATTTATTATTTTGCTTATCTAAATGCTTGATAAGGCTAATTAGGTTTTTGGTTACTTATTAAGTTGTTAAGCTCATCCACTTTTCCCCTTCCGAATTTAGATTATGAATAACATAAAGTTTTGGGACATTCGTTGATGAGATTATGCACATCAATGAGTTTAGAAATTTGGAATCAGATTGGACTTCTAGTATTTTGAACTTTTTTAAGTATTGTATTTTCAACTCATGAGGTGAACTTTTTGTTTCTATTGATACTTCGGAGATTTTAAGAAATTGAAATATTGAGACTAGTTTTGGATTTTACTTGATGTAATTTTCTTCTTTTGGAATAGTTACTACTCTATAAGGTGGCTTTACGCACTTGTAAAGTGAAAACTTTATATGTCTCGTTGTCATATGTACCATTCATAATCTCAATACGCCCAAATAACTTTCCCAAACATATACAGAGATCAGGTGTTCAAGTTATTTATGAATGTTACTAAATATTAGTCATATTATACAGGCTTAAGCTTAATTAATCAAGTTATTCTCGATGATGCTTGGCTAAAAGTCAGCTCCTGTCCACCATCAAGGTGCATGAATAACCCAGCACATGACTCATGACTCATAAGCATTGCATTCAAAAGATTTTGAGGGTGGTTTTGTTTGGTAAGAGGAGAATCCTGCTTGCATTGAACATCTTTTGGTAATCAGGCTCAAAATATATATTAATTTCCAGTCAATTCTACTTTATTATTCATTTCTCCTTCAATCCAAACGAAAAAATTTAAGCGTTTGTAAGAATAAAATGTCTATTGTTTTATAACAATAAAAAAAAAAATCACAAGTTCTAGAGAAAGGGAAGCTTCACTCTCAAGGAATTAATCACAGCCCAGACCATTAATGATCAATGGAACGTGTATTACCATTTAAATTCAATGGTGGGACTTGCCTAAGAGTTTCGTCAAAGGGGCAAGGGCATGCCCCAAAAAAATTTGAAAAACAAACACTTAAGAAGAAATTTTTTAAAAGAAATTGAAAAAAAAAAAAAAAAAAAAAGTGTGTTATTCCTTCTAGAACTTGCTTTGTTTAAGAGGCTTCTGCGTGTTCTATAAGCCTATAAGTTGTAAGTCAACATAAAACTTCTTTTTGAGTCAAGTCATTCAAGGGCAAACTCAAGTGTGCATGATGCATGTTTATACCAAAAAAAAACTTCATGGGCGTAAAAGTGTGCATACTATGACTTATGAGTTATGAGTATTAGAAACTGGCCTACCCTTTAAAGGCAGATAATGGCTGGTAAGCATGAAAAAGCCAAAAAAATGAGCTGCAAGTTTTCAAACTTCCATGGATTATGATGGTAACAGCGGTTTTGCATTTGCCCAAAAGGCCATAACATACAAGAATAATACACGAAACGATTAATTAGCATATTGATTAATTTGATTAATGATATTGATTAATTTTATATAAAAAAAATTATATTGATTAATTAATAGGGTCAATGAGTAAATTATTCATTTTCAAAATCCTATTTTTTTGGGTTATTTATTTATTTATTTATTTAAATTTTAAACAATTAGAAGCCTGAAAAACATAACTTCCCAGTCCTCTAATTTTTCTACTATCTTCACATATAATGGGATTTGGAAAGTTGTTCTGATCTTATCCTCTCATTACCATGTTCTTGAATTTGTTCTTTCAAAATCCTCATTTAACTAAAAGAGCCTAATATTAATAACTTCACTCTTATTTTTGTATAATTTGAGATTAGGTAATTCAAATTTCAAACTTCATAGGATTGCCTCTTGAAAACCCTAGTCTTTTTTTTTTTTTTTTTAACTTTTTATTTATTTTTTTAGATTCTCTTGGAAACCCTATTTCATTTAACATTAAATTGATGAACCATGACATGAAAAAATCTTGACCCCTCGTTCCAATGCCAATTAAGTAGTCTAAATGTATTTGGGTAGTCTAGATGTGCTAGGTAGTACTTAATTGTCTTATATTACTTAAGAGAGTGTGTTGTGTGTAGTATAACTTATCTTACTCTCTCTTAAAAATTTCTATGACTTTTGAGTGAAGTTGTGGTGTGTCTTTGTGTTAAAATCTCTTTTTCTCTCATTTGTGTGTTTGTGTTTGTGTCTCAAAAAAAAAAAAGTTGTACTTAATAAGTAGTAGTTAAAGGTTCTATAATTTTGAACTATCCTTAATCTAGTAGTGTGGCACAGTAGTGGTGCCAGGCTCAGTAGTTTTAACTAAATTAAGTTATCTAATTAGAATGCAATCATGGTTTCATTGACTAATGAATCATATGATTGAATTTAATGATCATTGAAAAAATATTTTCATACATTGATCAATTCAACCATATGGTAGAATTTTAATTGAAGAAACTAAGACATAACACTTTAGAACTACACCTAACTTTTGCTCTAAAAAATCTTTTTTTTTGTTAATAAAAAGCACAAGAAACAAAGTAGTGGGGGCCTGAAACAAATTTTTTCTTGCTATTTCCATCCAATGCTCCATTTTTGCTAAGCCAAAGTGGAAAACGTCCTTTTACTCAAGCCTGTTCCTTCTCCACCTCTCCTTTCACCATTTATTTCCTTCTTAACCAAATAAACTGTTGGCACATAATTAGTAGATAATATGAAGCCTAAGTCATTCTTCAATTATGATGCATACACTTTTGCACATGTGTCTCCCCTGATGAGCCAATAGAACAAATAATAGACATGTCTAGACTTTCAATCTTTAATTAAATTAATTTATTGTTATGCATCTCCATTTTATAAAAATTCTCAATTTATGCAGAGAATTAAAAAAAAAAAACATTTTTATATAATGTTTAAGTCTCACATTTCTGCTTGATCTCAAATTAAAGTTGTGTGAATTTTAATACATTTTTTTGTTAAGCTTTTATATTTTTTTTGATTTATTTTGAAGGTTTAAACAAAGCTAATTTATACTAGCCTCTACATGCACTCATGCACGTGCTCAAGGCTCTTTCTTATTTGGGTTTATGTTAAAATTTTCCATTCATTTAAATTTGAGGCTTTTACATTTGTCAAGAGGTGTTATGCATTTGCCAATCATTAATATAGCCTAGAGTGATACGATTAGGTTAGCACTAAAAAATGAACACATTCAAACACAAACATTAATTGAAATAATATTTACGCAGGTATATATGCCAAAATGAATCATTGAAACAATAAAAAGAAAAATCTAAATTTTAACTAATGTACTTCGACTCTACAGTTGGTTGGGTAGGATTTCTTATATATATATATATATATAATTAATGGGTTTTTTTTTATACATGTGAGTTAGTCATTTTGTAATTTTTGTTCATGATTAAAATTTTACTTATGAATCACATAGAATACATTTTAGTCACCAGTTAAACCATAGATGCAACATATGTAACATCTTATGTAATTTTGGTTAGTATAAATATATATTCAGTCAAAAAATAATCTAAAAATTATACGGTAAACATTTATGTCCTTAACATTTCAATCTTTAATATCTATGCACTAATGTTATGTAATGGTCCGTTTGGATTGAGGGGGAGGAAGGAGGAGTAGAGTAGAATAGAGTAAATTTAGCATCAAATTAGCTTATTTTTAGCCAACTCTACTCTACTCCCTTCCACTTCCCCTCCTTCCCCCCCCCCTCCATCCAAACAATACTTAAGTGAATAAATTATTACGTAAAGAAATCGAACTCCAAGTAGTATTAAGTTTTCTATCATTGAATAAGATTATATATATAATTGGGTATATCTCTCTTTAATTAAAGCTCTTATCTTTTTATTTTTCCCCAATATCCTTTTCATTAATAGGGGCTCGTGCTGCACAATGATAAAATTGGAAATGTGTCTTTTTAGTTCTTTACAGTGTGTTTGTTTGAAGGTGAAATAGTGTAAATAGAAAACTTTGGAGAGAAATTAGTAAAGAAAACTTTTTTGGAGTGTATTTGATTAGGTAGGGAGGAAGGAAAATAAATGGTAGAGCCCAGATGTTTTCTCCTTGAGCCCACCAAAATGTTCTCTCCAAAATGAAGAGAAAACTAAGTCGGATGAATTTTTTTTATTGACAAAAATGCCCATGTTTTCAAGTTGCATTTTTTTTCTTTCTTTTCCCTTTCTTGCGCAGTAACGTTGCCCCTCTTTTTGCTTTTTTTCTTTTTTTCTTTTTTTTTTGGACAATAATGTTGTTAATGTTGCCCCTTTTTTTTTCTTTTTCTTTTTTTGGACAATCACGTTTCCAGTTGCCACTTACTTTTTTTTTTTTTTTCTTGGGCTTTAACATTGCTCTTTTTTTCTTTTCTTTTTTTTTCTGATTTTCTAGGGCTTGGGCGTGATAGTTTTTTTTTTTTTTTTTTTTTTTTTTTTTTTTTAACTGGATGTGATTTTTTTTGGAGCATGTTTTTATTTTTATGATAAATTTGGGTGATTAATCTTTCTTGTGTGGTTATTTGTCACTTTTTTTGTTTTAATTTGGCATCATTCTTTAACAAGGGATATAAGTAATTTATTCAAACTCATTTTTTCATCCCTCCACTTTTCCACTCCCAACCAAACAAAAATGAGACAAAANACAAAGAAGAATAGTTATTCATCAATTTAAACAATAGTTATTCCTATGTAGTAACTACTTTAAGTAATAAAGATGTAATTAAATGACTAAATTGTTATTACAGATTACTATTCCATTATCGGAGCTATTACAGCATATATACCAAACAAAGAGCGCTGTCTAGTGACCAAATACATGTCTGATGGAGATAAACATTCCCTTGCAACTACAAAAGATCATTATATGGAAAGGCAGATAGAGCATGCTTGCCTAATAATGATGAATGGCAATGTGCCATATATAAGATTTTAAGAACTTTACATGGAATTATCTTATGTTAATTTGTAGAGAGTTATCTTAAGAGCTCTAAAGAATCCTCATCCACTTTGATGCTATATTCTGTACTTGAAAAAAAAAAAACCTACTTGAAAGGAGAGAGTTGACCAATAAAATATCGAATAATAGCATTGGGGATATAAAAAAGGAATATATCAAATATGTCAACCTGAAAAAATTATATATGGGAACAAATCAGTATAGATTAGAGAATATTGTGGTGAAAATATTTAAAGAAAAATTTGAACAAATCAATAGAGACTATTATGTTTAGTTACTAAATTTGGCCTGTGAATTATCCTAGTCTAGGAGTTGGGTCACTTATCATTTATCAGACATCAAGGTATATAACAAAACAAAAAATTAATAAATATGAAATAAGTTTGAGAAATCATAAAATAAGCAAGTAAGTTGAAAAATTGAAAGTTTATCTTTATTGAAAAATCTAGCATCAACCTTATTCTAAAATCATTTGTTTTCGTTATGCTCCAAATTTAGAAACTGTAAGATGAACCTATAAATATAATTTTGTTCAAAATTACAAAACCGATTGTGTGAAAATAACCTATTCGGGTTGCACGAGTTGCAAAAGGCTTACTGAGTTTTACCGGCTCAATTGCATAAGTAGTCCAATTAACCAACCAAACCGACTAATGTATCGGTTTAGTGGGTTAATAGCTCGATCATGTCAAGCCGAGCGAAGTTAGTTCTAACAACTATTAAAAAAAATTGAATATATTTTATGTTTCCATATATAGTTACGAAGGGTTTTTACAAATGCTATTCTAGGATTATTATTTTATATGTAACAAGTGCACCTAAAGAGGTTGATAACTTAATATAGTTCATAGCATGCAGTATTTTTTTCATTATTTTTGGGCGGAAATCACATTTTCGTTTCTACATTTTCAGCCGATTTTCACTTTGGTCCACAGATTATATTTTTACCGCTTTTAGTCCTATCCTGAAAAACGCTTCTCGTTTTGGTCCCTGCCGTCACATAAAAAACAGAAAATGCACACGTGGCAAATAGCAGAATTAAAAAATATTAAAATATCAAAAAAAAAAAAAAAAAAAAAAAAAAAAAAGAAGCTCCTCTGCGCTGCGCAAAAAGCTTAACCGCGTAACTCAGATGGAAGAAGCCATCACTCAAGGCAAACCGATCAACAAGAAGCAAGAAGAAGTCCGCTCGAAACCCGCCGTCTTAGCTCTCATCGATGAGCTCGACAAGCTCCGCTAGCCTCTCGCCCAAGCCGTTGTCGAAGAGCTCTCTCTATTGACCTATGATTACGTCACCGACGACGCCACCGATTTGCTCGGCGAGCGGGACTTGATTCGATTTCGTTGCTCAGCGACTTGTTGATGTCTCGGCTCGTCGATTCGAGCTTATCGCATAAGAATGCGTTGTTGCGTTGCATCGAGCATGTGAAGCTCTGGCTCACTAAGTCCGATCATCCAGTACTCTGTTGCTGCATGTACCTACTTGAATCCATTGGTGTGTGCACGGTGGTATAGTTTGGAGGATGGCATGGATAAAAAAGTTGAAGGAGAGTTGAAGTTGGCTGTTTGGATAGGTACTCAAGCTGATGAAGCATTTTCTAAAGCATGGTGTTCAGATGCAGTTGGAGTTATCGGAACTGATGTTCTTGCCAATAGTTGTTCCAAGGTATACCTCTCTCCCAAGCTTTGGTATTTGAGGGTGAGTGTACTTGAAGCAATGGACTTGCAACCGATTGGTAAGTGTGGGTGCCTGGAAGTATATGTGAAGGCTTCCATGGGAAATCAGGTTTTAAAAACCAAAACTTCTCAGAGCAGGAGTGTTAATCATAAATGGGATGAGGATCTCATGTTTGTAGTAGCGGAACCATTTGAGGATTCGTTGAAATTAAGTGTTGAAGACAGAGTTGCACCTAACGAGAACGAAGCTTTTTGTGCAGCGTGGAGGAGCTTCTTTTTTTTTTTTTTTGTTGATATTTTAATATTTTTTTTAAATATATTTTTAATATTTTTTAATTCTGCCATTTGTCACATGTGCATTTTCCTTTTCTGATGTAACGGCAGGGACCAAAACGGAAAATGTTTTTCAAGATAGGGACTAAAAGCGATAAAAATAAAATCTAAGGACCAAAGTAGGAATCTGCTGAAAATGTAAGGATGAAAATGTAATTTCTGCCTTATTTTTTTGTGATGATAAAATCTATGAACTTTGAATGGTGTAAACTTAAGGCTTTATATATTATTTAACTTTTATTTTTGAATATTTTGTTATTTGTTTTATTATTTGTATGGAAAGGAAGACGACTATAATATGGATCATATGATTGCATTTTATTATCATTAGAAATAATAATAAAATTATTATTAGTATGTATGCGAAAAAATACATGTCAATCTTCACCTAATTGTCCTAATTCGTAACTTGATCAACTTAACCAGTTTTGTAATTGGTTTAGGACGACTTTTTTTTGTTGCACAAATTCAGATTGATCAAACCTGAATCCAATCGACTCGCGACTCATTTGCCAGTTATTCACACAACTCAAAAGAGGATTTCAAGTTTTCAATCTCTAATCTTTATAATTTGATAATTCATTGAAATAATATGGCACGAAATTAAGTTAAGTTTGTATATACCTACCCCTTGGCAATGACTGAAGCTTGTTGAAACTGTGGGCTGCCTGGTCCACCAAGAAATTTCTTTGAACCAACTCTTACAAATTGGTTGTGTAGAAACTCGTGTGATAGCTTCCCAACCCCAAATTCTCCTCGTTCTTGGAGCACTCTATTCGTTCTTTAGTTGTTGCCCAAAACCTTTGCTTTATCCAGAGGAATAGATCATTTTGTTTTATTTTATAAAACCCTGATTCATTAGCTAAGAAGCAACAAAAGATTCAGGACAAAGTCTGTTGAAGTACAACCCAAGTAAGTTTGAATTAAAAACATCTACAACCCTACTGGAAGGGCATAAAAAAGAACGAAGTCCACAGGATTGTCTTGTTCCTATCTTGGCAAGAGCATTTGCACACTTATTAGCTTATCTGAAACAATGGACAATTTTCTTATGGGGAATCCAGGAAACCAGGCTCCAATGATTTCAGAGAATCACTACCAAAGGATAGATCAAATCAATACCTACCTAAATCATATTTCATCAATGTTCTTAGGCCTCATAAGGGGTGTTATGAGAGTCAATTAAGTCGCCAAAAGTCTTGTAACTTAATTAGTAAGGGCACATTTGGTAGACTGTAATAGACACTGTAATATAATAGATATTCCTATGATATAACTATTCAGTTGTTTGGTTATGTTTTTATTACAATGAATAATTATTCCTTATGAATAGCTATTCTTCAAAATTAGGAATAATTATTCCTTATCAAAATTACTGAATATCTATTCATTCACCTTATGTAATAACTTTTTTTTAAAATTTTCTAAAAAACCATTAGTTGACACATCTTCAAAAAAAAAAAAAAAAATTTCTTTCTTGTTAATTATTAGTCTATTTTGAACACCCTAAAATAAGTATATTTTAGGAAATTTGACTTAAAAATGATTTAATTACACCTTCTTTTTATACTCTACTAAATTGTGGATGTATATTCAGAATTCTATTTCTAAATAGTCACCAAACTAATGAATAATAATACTTATTACCTTTCAACTTAATGTATTCCTTGTAATACTTATTCCTATTTTCATGTAATAATCATTACAGTGTACCAAATGTATCCTAAATTTTGATATTTTATAACATAGATGTTTAAAGTTCAATTCTCCCGTTCCCATTGTAACTATCAATTTTTATTTATTTTTTAATTTTTTTAAGTTAGTTAAGTCAAGCAAATTTTTAATTGGTGTTATTTTTTGGCTAAAATGCGAAATGCACATTCTAAATTTGACTAAAATTCATTTCAATCATCTAACTATATTTTCGTTCAATTAAATTCTCTAAGTTTCAAAATTATTTAATTCAGATTTTTTTTTTCCAATTTCGTTAAAAAAAAAATTGTTGTTAAGTATGCAATTAATTAATGAAAAAGATTTTTTGAAAAAAAAATTCTTACTTAAAAAATCTATAAAATATTTTTATTAATTTCATAGATTTTTTTAATGTGAAAATAATATATTTTTAAGGGAAATTTTTTAACAAAATTGAATAGAATGTTTGAATTGGATAAATTTGAACAAAAATTAAATGATTAAAATAAATTTCAACCAAATTTAAAAAGTATAATTTACATTTTAGCCTATTATTTTTATTTTTGAAGTAGTCGACTGGTATTCATAATTATTTAAAAATCAATTTAATTATTAGCATTCTTTAAAAATATACAAAGATTGCATTCTCTAAAGCAATCTTGACTGTTTATTGAAATGTATAAACGGTGTGGATTACCCCCACCTCACTGGCTCAGTTTGCAAACAATAAGGATTGAAGGACACAACACCGACACGTACAAGGCAAATCCCTAGAGTTAGAGACCGTTCTGGTTTCTCTTCTAACCTCACATCTGCTTCTTCTGCTGTTGCCATGGCGGCGGAGTCAAGTGCAGACCTTTCTTTGGTTCCCGATAGCCGCAAAAGAAGAATAGAAGAGTCAGAATCAGACCCATCATCTTCGTATGAATTCATGAACATCAACAAACTCTCTGATCTTTTGTTGTTCGAGATCCTTTATCGACTCCCATGTCGATGGGCTCTCCAATGCAAATCCGTCTCAAAGCGCTGGCTTTCTCTTATTTCCCATCCTTACTTTATTCGTCGCTACATTCACCACCGCCACTCAGACTCACAACAACAACCCTTTACTCTTCTGTTACAGTATACACACAACTTTGAAAAAACCATCCTGGTTCTTCCGTCCCATAATTCCGAGTTCTTCACCGACTCTACCAATGTCGGACTCGATTTTCTCAACTTTCTTCCTTTGAGAGCAAGAAAAAACGACCCATTTTGCGTCGAAGTCGAAGCATCGTTCAACGATTTATTACTGGTACGCAACGAAGTTTCACGGTTTTCGGAGCCCATAAAGTTTTGCGAGTATTTCATCTGCAATCCATTTACCAAACAATGGCTGACACTCCCTCCGAGAACGACCAGTTTCGTAACTTTCGTTATGGTTGGCTTTGTATGCAAACCCTATTGCCTTGACAAAGAGCAAGGATGTGTTACCAATGTGCATTATAGATATAAGGTGGTACGCATTCATTCTCCGGCTGAAACCAATACTACTCAGTTACGTGTGGAGATATTTTCTTCCGAAACTGGTGAATGGCGAGACTCGGTTGTTTCGTCGCCGCGGGGATTGAGTCCCTTCAAAGTGGAGTCTCTGCATGCTGGTGTTGTTGCCTGCAACGGGATGCTGCATTGGGTGAACACAGATGAAGAGAATAAATTCATCAAAGGTTTTGTGGCGTTCGATCCATTCAACGACGCAGAACGATGCCATTATCTCGATCCACCTACAGACATTTCACCTAAACACTTTGCTGTTTCCATCGGCGAATTCCAAGGGCGTCTCAGGATATTCCAAGGCGGACATGGACGCAACGATGCTTACAGTTCTTATTATTTTTCGGTTTGGGATCTCGAGGATTACAGTGATGCAGGTACATGGTGCATGAAATACAGAGTTCATTTCAAGGACATGGTTTCAGAACATTCCGAGATTGTTCAGATCTTTAAGATAATGGAGGAGCACGAACTCCCGCCGCCCGTGTTGTTTCTAGCTTTCGACCCAATTGATGATGAAACTGTCTTCTTACAATTCCGCCATCACGTTGTCTTGTGTAACATGAGGACGGGGTTGTTGAAAATGGCTGGCGAATTACTACGAGATAGGGGGAAAATCTTGTCTGAAGTTTCCGGTTTCCTTTGGTCAGTACCTACAAAATATGCATTTTTACTTGGGCAGCCATCGTGGCCAACACCAGTTCCTCCCTCCCATTGAATTTTGATCAATGCCCTTCCAATTGTTAGTTACTGAAGTACATTTCAGCTGAAAGTTGTTAACTGTAAGCTACTCTTTGTTGTTTGTTTAGTCTTTTGATCTTTTAATTTCCTTCTTTTTCTGTAGTGCTTACGTGACACATTTGGATTGGAAATTGGATCTTTATTCTGATCCCTGAAAACTCTTGTCATATCTATAAGATTGAGCACCTAAACTCAAAATCATTGTTGAAATTTTGGATAGTGGTGCCTTTTTTTTTTTTTTTAGTATGCAAGAACATTTGTAGATAGCCATCAAAGGCCAAAACTTCAAGTGCTTTTCTTTTGAAATTATGTTTTGGCTTAATTAGCTACCAATATGAATTTTGTAGCAATTGAGTATACCTTGTGTTTCTCTGATTCAAACGTGTTGTGATCATGTTTTCCTTTCAACTGTCTAGTGGACAAGAGTTTCTAATGGAATAGAAGTTTTTTTCTTTTGTGAAGCAGTATTCTGCATTATTTTTGCTTCTAATCAAGTATTGGGCAGTGTCTTTTGGATGTATTTTTCTTTGATTGTGAATGCACAATTGAACTTGAAGCAACAAAATGCCTCAAACTTTCTGATCAAATTATGCAGATTTTTTCCCCTTTTGCTTTGCAAAGGGTTAAATTTCATCAGTTTCAAAGTAGTTTTGGTGCTACTCAGAAGTAGATTTTGCGTATGATTTGGGGACTTGAGGATTACATTTATTCAGGTACATGGTGCATGATACACAAGGTCTATTTTTAAGGACATGGTTTTAGAATATTCTAGGTTTGTTAAAAGAGTAAGGAGCTCCAGCCACCTGTGGATTTGCTAGTCTTCCAACCAAATGATGGTGGAGTTGTCTTCTAGCTTGTGCAACATGCGGAAGATAGGGTATTGAAAATGGCTTACCAACAACAAAATATGGGAAAATCTTATCTGGTAACTCCAGCTACATTGTTTTTGTACCTATGAAATCTGTATCCCCATTGTAAACCATCATGGCCAACACCAATTCCTCCACTCCCTTTGAAAATTTGAATGCCTTCGCAATTGTTAGTTACCTGATGTTCTAAACTATACATGTATTGGTTTCAGTTAAAGGCATTTATTATGATTGTGTTTGAAAACTTACTCATAATGATACATTTTACCATGATTTTATTGTTTCTCTATAATCCTGTAGAGTGGTTTTATTTGAAAAAAAAAATTGATGGATTTTTTCAAGTTGTTTAATTAATTGTGAAATCTGGAAGTATATATATATATATATATATATTTTTTTTTTTGAGAGAGTATAATATTCTTTGTACACAGTTGATTGCTTTGTGTAGGTTTTGGTAGAGATTTTTTTTTTTTTTTTTTTTTAAATTTTTTTTTAATTTTATTTTTTCTAGAGACTTTAAGAGGTGATTTGGTCGTTTTCAATGTTGGGCTATGCGTTTCAACAATAACAGCCTCATTCTTTTCTTCCCTTATTTATCTTTGGATCCACCATTTATAAAATAAAAATAAATAAATTAAATTAATTAAAAAAAAAAAAAAGTAGAAGGAAAAGAAACTCCCTATGTGTTTTTATTTGGCAAGATAACAGAAGGAAGCTTGAATCTGTAGTAGCAAAGAAAGAAAATGTGCAGCAAAGTTTTGGCATCAGACAACAAAAACAACCCAAAAAGTCAAATAAGATTGATTTCAATTCATCAGTTAACCTTAAACTTCACCTAATACTTGACTTAGTAGAAAAACAATGTTGGTCAACAATAGAAGAAACCCACTTTTACATTTATTAACGCATCAATTTGATAATTACAAACTTCTCTAGGTGAGAATACCTTGGAAAAAAAATTAAGAAAGGGGGAAAAAGCTAGCAATATTAAAACCAAATTCTAAACAGTTAAGCTACAGATTTGTACCTACAGAGAACCTTACACCTCAATACCCTGTCCTGAACATAAAACCCTGGCATCACCATGATCTTAACTCGGCTAGGACCATTTGACTTCTGCCTTTCCATGAACATGTCCTCCATGTAATGAGGATCAAACATCCTATTCTCTTCAACCCTTAAAATTCCCAATGGTGGATTGAATGAAAAGGCAAGCAAATGAAGCAACCATATGCATTTGGCAGAAACAAAGAATGCTTGCAGAAGCTGTTCAGGCCATGGTCTAGTCCAATTCAGCGTCGTGATAATGCAACTCATTTTCTGGTCACAAAATTTACTGAATTCTTCACTGTAATATTTAGTCCCTTTCCTTAATACCTCATTCCAGCTTAAGTTCCTCAACGCCACAAATGATGAGAATTGCGCTTGGCGATCTTGTTGGGGGTCTAACAGCTTTGGGGAGCCATTTTTCTCAAATACTGAGTTCTCAAAGTCTTGGTAGAGTGACTGATTTATGAAAGCTTCCAAATGGTATAACACTGCCTTCGAGTATTTGGAATTCAAAGAAAGTTTATATGGTTGAAGAAGCGTATTTAAGTTGTCCACTAGAGTATTATCAGATTCTTCAATCTGGCCAACAAGGGTCTTGCAGAATTGCTTTACTGACAATCTTGCTTCTGATACTATCTGCAAGAAACCTTCCACCATTACTTCTGCGCTGACGGGCATCAAATTTTCTCCATTTACATCTAAGGATTTCCCTCTCTTAGGAAAATTTCCAAGAGTTTCAGGAACTTGGGAATCCTTTGCCTGCATTGCTTGTTTTAGTGCTTTCTTCAGTTCTTCACAGTAAGTCTCCAAGTACTCCAGCTTGTGTTTAAGCTCTCCCAATGAAGATTTCATCTCAGAAACTTCCATCAATGCTGCATCTCTATTCTCATTTGCTTCCATCAGCTCTTTCTTTAACGTTTCAATTGACATTATCCCAAAGTCTTTATAGATTTGAGAAACATCTTCGGATTCTGCTCGATTAGGAGAATTTTCATACTTATTTTTTTTCTTTAACCGAGGAAACAACCACGAAATCACTCCCCGATTCTTTGGTTGTGATTGAATAGACGTGTGAGAATCCGTTAATGGAACAACAATATTAGAGTTCCTGCTGTTTCTTGTTGCAGCTTCAGATTCAGTAGTTATAACTGCCGGCTTGCATCTATTGCAGGATGATACTGATTTGAATTCCCCCAAACTGTTTCTTCTGTTTGACTTGAAGTAGTCATTTCCAGGTGATGTTTGAAGCACAGTGATTTGGTTTGCACAAGAACCAGTGACAGATTTTTGATCCTCAGCTGGACAAATATGGGAGTCTACGCTGGCCAAACCACAAGGCAATCCCTTTCTTGAAGATGAATTCTCCTTATAATCCGATAGGAAAGTTTCATAGCCATTTCCTCCTAGTCCATAATCATCCCAACTTTCTGATAGTGTGTGGTCTTTAAGTGGAATTTGTGGATACCCAGGTGTTGGCTCATCTTCATAGCTCTGTCAATGTTTCTCAAATTCAGAAAGTTCCCTCATTTTTGAAAAATAGAAATTCACTCATTAAAAATAGAGAATTTTTATTTGGGTCTGTAGTCTTAGGTATGAATGATACAAAGCTTCACTTACTAAAGAATAAAGTACCAAATTCAAAATAAACAAATACACACACAAACACAGACTGGAAAACAATGCAAAAGTTAAAAAAGAAAAGAAAAAAAGGATAGTCATCAGAATATTCTGCAGATATGTTAACAATATAACAACTACTATAATAGAACTGAATTTCTGAGTTCAGCTAAATGCAACCTAACTAAATTTCTGGGTTTAGTTTAGTTAAGCGTTTGAACTGTAAATATGGGATTACAGTCATAATAAGAGACTTTACCGGATGAATTAAGTAAAACCCACATAAATATAGACAGTATAATCTTTATTACCATGAGGTGCACTCACTTTTCAATCAATTAATGTATGAAAACTGAATAAATAAATGAAGAATATAATCACTGCAACACATGATAGTGACATTCTTGAGTTTGATATAATTAGAATCATCAACCTAAATAAATGCTTATGTTTCAGGAAAAATCTAGGAGTATAAATACCCAACACATAACGACAAAGAATAGA
This sequence comes from Quercus suber, assembly GCF_002906115.3. NCBI lineage: Eukaryota > Viridiplantae > Streptophyta > Magnoliopsida > Fagales > Fagaceae > Quercus > Quercus suber. Next base: position 132,976 of record NW_027069936.1, on the reverse strand, counting down.
ATGTATAAATCAAGCATAACTGGAAAAGAAGTAAGAAATTCAAACTCACAGGTGTAAAAACAGGGTAATCTTGAGCAGAGAACTGAGAAACAGGGCGTGAAGCAGGGGAAGGAGATGGAAATCTAAGATTGGAGGGGCTGCTTCCTTGCATCAAAGCAGCATGAAGGGTTCTCAACTCATTTGCTTTGGCAATGGCAGCTCGGATATCTTGCCTGCTAATCTCACGGTTGGTATTGCTGCTATTGTTGCTATGGTTTTCAAAGATTTGAGAGGCAGTAGCAGCAGCCATGAACAGAGGACAGAACAGAGCAGAACATATGAACTCAGAAGTAACAGAATATTATATCTAAGTTTAGATAAAGTTCAGTAATTTTTTTTCAATGAGAGAAAAGTACAAAGTGGGTTAACATGAGGGTATCTAGCAGTTGGATTTGATTTGCACTGAGGAAAACCATATCCAGTGCAAAATCTTGGAGAACCAGAAATTCTAAGAGAGAGAGAGAGGGCTGTAGAGGTATCTCAAACTAATGAGCTTTTGTCTTTGTTCTCAAAGGATTATGAGTAGAATGAGAGCATGTGAGTTGTGAAGTAGGAAGAGAGAGAGAGAGTCAGAGTAGTTTTTACTCTATGTAGGCATGCCTCTAAGTGTGAAATCAGTTTACCAAAATGCCCATTGTTTCCAAAAATAACCATAAGCACACCAAAATCATTTGGTGGTACGATTGTCAACATGATTACTTTAATACTATCATAATAAGTAGTTCCACTATTATTCCACTGCAATGCCAACAGTGTCAACAGGTGGTATCCTTTACATTATTGCATTGATAATCTTTTAGAAAATACTTTTTTGTGTTATCACTTATCGTCACAGGCAATGATATAGGTTGGTTTGCTTGCAATTTGAGTGTGTTCTTAGACAAATATTGATTAGACTTTTCATCATTTTGGATCCCATTATGTATGGCTCTGGCAATCTGGCTACCTTCCTTTCAATTTGTCCTTGGCCGGCTATGAAGTTTGATTTTTGTAAGGTTTCTTTTGGTGCAATATGAATCTGTTCTTAGCCCCAAAAAAATAAATCATAATAAATTACAAGGTCCCAGCATAAGAAAACAAAAGAAGATCCAATAATGCAATGAATTATTTTTGTCTTTGTTTTTTTGAATGTATGGTGATGAAATTATAATATTTTTTTTTTTTTTTGCAATTGATATGTAGTGTGGATAGAATTATGGCATACTATATTTTGTTATGATGTGTAGGCATAATTCACCAATATTTTAAATTTGGGTTAGGTGCTAGGTACAAATTTGATTATCATGACAAAAAAGAAAGAAATAGATGCTAATTTGAAAATACTAAGAAGTGAAGACCACCTTATTAGTGGACTGGACCTGAAGCTTTGTTCTTTTTTGTCTTTTATTTTTCTCAGCTAGGCTAGTATTCGATAGATGATAGATCGCTTTTCATGTAAGTTTACATGTGCAGCCTTCACTGAAGAAAAGTTGAGGAGAACTTTTGTGGCAGTGGAAATTGCTTCTAAAGAGGGGAATTCCTCTCTCTCTCTCTCTCTCTCTCTCATTTTTTTTTTTTTTCTTCTTCTTAATCTTTTGTTTAAAAGTTGACATATCGGTTTGTAATATGGATGACAATGAAGTAATAGATGATTAGATCAAGGATGCCTTGTCTCACCATGTGCCCTTTTTTTAGGGCAAAATCTATGTCGGGCATGTAGGTCGTGAGGCGATTTAAAGGTGTTTCAGTATCCCTAATGAGGTAGTTTTAACACAAATGAAGTAAAAATGAAAGAGAAAGATGATAGGTAATCATGAGAGAGAGAGAGAGAGAGAGAGAGAGAGAGTTTTGGGGATGTAAATAGAATAAGTAAAAAAATATATATTATAAGTAGCATATGTATAAAAAATGTTAATTTATATATAAATAATTTAAACATATTAAATAAGTATATACACACATATTTGAGATGGGATGAGAGTGAGCAAAATTCGTCAAGTCCCATCATTTTTTTTAGGTCGGGAAAAACTCATATGGGACAAGATGAGTCAAGTGGTATGGAGAATTTTTTTCCATATGCGATTTATAAAGTCAATTAAAAAAAATTGTAATAGTGTAGCATAGAATGAAATAGAGAAGAAAATTTCATTTTCTTGATTGATGTAATATTGGAGCATTATGCCCATGGCCTGCCAATTGTCCACCATGCAAAAGAGGTTAAAAAAAAAAAGTAAAAAAAAGGTGAATCCTGACCTTTACAATTCAAAGAAGTATAAGATCTTATTCTTATACCATCCTAAACTATTGCAAAGAGTCAGCTAAAAACTTGCAATATTGATTAATGAACTAACATGTCCTGTATTTTATTAAATAGCTTTTATATATTTTCTTTATAAGTAATTAAAAAAAAAAGAAAAAAAAAGAAGAAAAAAACTCCTGCACATCTCTATTGATGAGGGTTGACCTTAAGGTGGACAAATAAAAGCAAAAAATAAAAAAAAAATTCCAAAAAGTGATTAGGTAATGGAAAATTACCAATTTTCTTTGCAACTCTTGTCACATTGAAGACTAATGTTGTGATATCTCACATTGATTGGATAAAGTTTGACTATATATCATGTGGTATGTCTTGAGTCTCACATCAAGCACATACAGTATTGATCTGGTCTTTATCAACTACTACAAAGAATCGCAGTTATGACTAAACTAGTTTCTTTTTGGGTCTACATAAGCGCAAATATAACTAGCCCTTTTGTTCAGGTCGTTATAAATGTATTATACAATTATTTGCGTTGAGGGGCAAATTCGTCCATGAAAAAATATTGAGCTGTCCAAGTGCTGTTTCAACCGAAAGGGATTTGAGGTGTGGGGGACAGAAATATCCAAAACCTTCCAAACACTGTTATCACTCAGTTGTCTTTCTCCTTTTCTCTTTCTCTCTTTCTCTCTCTCTCTTTTCTCCCAAAGATTGATTCTAGGTAAGGCGTGGTGGCTGCTCCCTTCAGAATCAGTGGGGACCAAACGGAAATGGAAATTCTCTCCAGACCAGAAAATTACATAAATGCCCATAAGACACCACTGAATGTGTCTCAATAATGAGGGCTACATGGAATATTCCAAGGAAGTAAGGGTGAAGTGTTTTTGAAACAAAAGGAAAAATGTTTTTTATTTGGAAATGGAATTCCATGTAGGATTGTGGAATTGTTTGGATATGGAGTTCGTTGTTTCCTATAACTACTTTGTGTTAGGAAAAAAAAAAATTCATTATTTTATTGAAAATAACTTTCTGAACCAACAACCCCTAGAAAGTGATTATCAAAAACAACCCCCAGAAAGTTAGTAAGATTTGTCAACCTAACACATGGGAAAAAGTTTTCCTTCTCCTTTGATCAAAAGCATCGTAAATGACACCAAAAAAAAAAAAAAAAGCATCGTAAAGTTCATGAAATTGGTGATTAGGTTCCAATTAAACTTTAGAGCCAATAATTTTTTTAATTAGCTTTTAAAGTAAAGCCAATACGTTCTCTAGCTTTATGACCTAGGACTGTTTTCTTTTTATAATTTATAAATAATAAATATTATAGGTAACATCTATTCAAAATACTTTAGAAAATAATAAAAAAAGTACTACTACTATTACTACTTTGGTTTTACTCTTAAGTAATTAATATTTTTCTTCAAAACTAATCAATCTGGTCCCTAAACTCAACTTGGTCTTTAAACCGTTACTCTTTTTTTCTTTTTTATTATAGTGATTAAGGACTAAATCAGTTAATTTTGAAAAGATCTATATTTTACCTATTTTTTTAAATGAAAAAAAAAAAAACTTTTTTAAGGCATCAATGCATTAATTTAAACGTTGCCCCTGTAGTGCAAGTAATTTCACTTCGAAAAGTAACTCAATTAGGTAGCTAGCTATGATCTGCAAGGGAAGGTTTAGAACCTAACAATTAGGTTTTGTCTGCTTTGACAATAAGCATAATTAGAAAAATGTACTTACACTGTTACACGGAAACATTCACATTTCCAACAAGAAAATATTTTAAGCTTGGTTTATTATTCTGAGCAAAAAGTAATTATCATTTAATTTTTATTTTTAGATGAATCATTTTACTTTTTTTCTGCTTGTCTTGGTCCTAGGCAGTACACCAGCCAATGATTTTTAGTAATTCGTGGCACAAAGGTTTCCTAAACAACATCGACATGTTTGATTCTTGCCTTTAACCCAAAATATTCGCAGTACAATAATACAATTTCTTTGGCCTTTTTCGTATTCGATAAGTTTAGTGGTACAAACATTTCTTTGGCCTTTTCATATTCGATAAGTTTAGTGATAAAAAAATTTCTTAATTTTTGAGATAATATGTTATGATTTGTGCAAATTATAAAGTGAGATGCTGATGAAAGGCAATGTAAACATAATTTAACTCAAATTTTAACTTATCATTATTAACAATTATAAAATAAAAAAAAAAATTGTGAAATTTTTGTGTCCCATATAAATTACAAGGCGTGCGTGAAAAAGAAAAGAAAAGAAAAGAAAAGGGTGAAGTCTTTCATTAGTGTAATAAAGACCAACAAGTTGAGTCAGGTCCCTACCTAGTAGCTGGTACATGATCTTGATATTATAAGCAGTTGATATGTTTCGCCCCTGTAATTCCTAGCTAGTAGCCTAGTACTGGCTAGGTCATAAAAAATTTGTGGCTGAAAAATATATCTAGTCCTGGTATTAAACAATTCTGGGTTTTTTCCCCCCGATAAATATTCAAGGTTTATATCCACAAATAAAAGTGGGTTGTTCCTGGTCCCCAAAAGGACAGGAATGAAAGAGTTAATTAGGGACCTCAACTTTATGGAAGGTGGATCCAAACAATTGTAGTACTGCCTTTGATGTTAGACATTGGTCAAAAGATTTCAAGTTTTTCTTGTATCTAAACAAATGTAGCAAAATTAATGGTTTGTTTAGAAATAGTTTATTTAACTGAAATTAAATTTTTTTGCTGAAAGTGTAAAAAAAAAGTTAAAAGCTAATTGAATGGTACAATAAAATCTATAAATAATACCAAAAAGTGTAGTAGGACTCATGAATAATACCAAAAAGAAATTAAAACTAAAATAAACTGAATTTTTCATCACATCTCAAATAAACTCTAACAGTCTTTATAATTCAACTTGCATCTTTTGATATTTTAAACGTTTAATATTCAAATCCTTCCTTAGTAATAATCAAATTTAATTATATAAAAAATGGAGCAAAGAGGTGATTATAAATTGAAAAGAAAGAAAGTGATATAGTGTTCATAATCATCATCATATCACTTCTACAAACCACCCATGTTATGTTACATAGTGCGGGCATGCATGTCCTCCAGCATAAGGGTGCCTATCATGATCTGGGGTGTACTTCCACTACAAGGGATGGGGTGTACTTAATCACCCATAATTACTTGTAATTACTTAATGACCCAAAGCCAAAGGGCAATACTATAGATAGGCCTATGTTTATAAGATAATCAGTTTATATTTGGGGGCACATGGGGATCATTACTTGTACCATGTTGTAAGGTTTACTCTAATATGTTCTTTTCCTTCAAAGAACGACTTCTTTACTTAAAAAATTTCTTGAATCATGAGTGCTTTAAGCAAACCCTTCAATTAATATATAATGTATAATATTAGTCTTATACAATATGATAATTTTTAATTACGTCATTATTTTAAAATCCCACTGTTAAATTATATTCTCTCTTAATGGCTTCTCAAAAAAAAATATTCTCTCTTAATGCTTAAGTATACTAAATTTCACGTTAGGTTTCTCAAAAAAAAAAAAAAAAGTATACTAAATTTCAAATCAATTAAATGTAATTTACCATGCAATTCATAAATTCATTTCTTATACAATTATAAAATATAATAAAACTTAAATACCAACATTATATACTAATTATTAAGTTATTATTCATCAAAAACAAAACTAGATACTTATCATTATTATTTTATAATCTTATTGCTTGTAAGTATAGAAAGTGTTATATAGCAAATATTATTATATGACACAAGCTTTAGTTTTTTTTTTTTCTTTTTCTTTTTTATAGATATAATAAGATTTGAATTTATGATGTTATTTCTACAATGATGGTTCTTTATTATATTAGATTAAAATACTAATAAGCTAGTTTTTTTGGTTTTACGATTTTTTTTTTCCTTTTTAGTATAGATGAGATTCTCAAATCTAATACTCAATGACAAAGTCTTTATTAGTCGACCCATGGTCAAGATTAGGTATTGGTTTATCATTCTTTTAAAAGGATTTTCTTCAGTTCATCGCTACTCTCACTTTGGAAACACCGAAACAGAATAAGAATATGTGTACTTGCATCGCATAATTGTATCTCTATGTTTGTTAAGATGTAAATGTAGTGCTACTTTCATTTTCAAAAGAGAGGTGGCTTTTGGTGTCTCTTTCTCTACCCTATAAGGAATAAAACAGGAATTGGTAAAGGATACCAGCGAGTCCATGCAATAATGTGGCCGTAAATATATATGTTTTCTCTGACCCAAGAAAAAGGTAAATAGGGTTCTCTGTTCTTCAGTCAAATGGCCACAAAAACTCTGGCTCAGTCACTTTTGTGGTACAAATATATATTATAAGTATTCTTCTCAATGTTAAAGTATATAGAAAGATAAGAGTATTTTACTATTTTTACTGGCTTTCTCGTATAACGTTTAGATTTTGTCCTGTTTTTGTTGTTTCGATCCCAGAAAAGAGGATTCGAATGTTAACCTCACAATATTCATATAGCCAGTACAATTTTTTTTTAATCATATTTTTAATTCTGTAATTAAATAAGGTGTTTTTTTTAATGTAGTCCACTAATCCTAATTCTTATGACTTTTTATTCTTCGATGTCCTACCAAATTGTTCTCCTAAACCCTATCTTCTTGCTCATGTAGCAAATTTGTTTAGTTAGAATTAAGGCTCAAGTGCGTACTTTAATTAAACTCTAAATGTCTTCGTTGAAAATGCTAAGAAAGACTAAAATAAATGTGCCAATGGAGCGATCATGAAGCATTTGATTTCTTCCTGAAAAGGCTTTTGCCTTTTATGGGTTTTTCTAGTAAAAAAAAATGATATTTTTTGCTGGTTAGGGGTGGTTTAGGAAGATTACAATTGCTGCATTAGTTTTTCCCTGGCTAAAACTAGGAGTACTAGTGTAGAAATTGAGAAGGTAATTCAAAGTTGATTATGAATTTCCTCTTTCATTGCAATCAAGATTGGGAAGACCCTTCAGCAAAAAGATTTGGAAGACCCCTGCATTAGTTTTGCTTTGGCTAAATCTTTGCAGCAAGAATTTCCTCTACCATTGCTATAAATATATTGCAATTTATTGGTGTGCTTTTAGGACATCAATATTTTATAACCCATAAGCAAACTTACAGTTTCATAGTTATCTGTTTCTCAAAAAAAAAAAAACAAAAAAAAGAAGAAGAAGAAGTACGGTGTGGAACTTATCGTTTGGGTTTTCATATAGCAAGTGAGTTGGGCCTTGTGGTTTGGATCCATTCCCAAATGAATTGAGGGCCATGTATCAATTGATTCATATTCTGCCTACATCAATTGATGTCAAATGAGTGAAAGTGTTCGAGAAGTGGAATATAGAACCTTCAAATTTACGTCAGGTCTCCTTGATAACAAATCAACAAAAGTTGGCCAATGACCTTAATGTTAAATGGTTATTATTATTATTATTATTATTATTATTATTTTGGAGGTGATTTCAATATAGACGTCTAAGAATGATTGCCCTTTCCTGCTTAGAATGTATAAAAAGTCAACAAAACCTTGATGATCCTCAATAAAAGCAAAAACAGTAAGTTCGAAGATACAAATTTTTTCATAACTACATATTGGGGTGGAATATTACATAGTTGCTAATAAAAGAATTGTCACTAATGAGGGCATGTGAATGTGATGTTCTCACAACTTTCTACGTCATTAATGATTTATGAAATTATTGTACCTATAACTTATTCAATGAAAAAGGATAAACACTTTTTTTTTAAACTATTAAACTAATTTCATGTGTCTTCCAACTAGTTAACATGACTAATAAAAAAAATTATCTATATATTATGATAGGTGCTAATAAAAGGGAGGTCAATAATGAGTTTATACGAAAATGATGTTCTAATCACAATCATCATTGTAAATAATTAGAAAAATTGTGTACTGCAACTCACTCATATAGAATGAAATAACATTTTTATTTTTTTGAAAGAATAAGTAATTCCAAAGTTTCTTCCAACCACTTGACATGACTACTAAAAAATTGTACCATTGGTCCTTCAAATTTGGTTCGTATAATGCAAGAAGTATGAGGTGATCAAAAGAAAACGAGGTAAAGCCTACCAACGAAGAAGAAAAGCCCAAATTCGCGGTTCAAGAATCAAGAACGTGCCTATAAATCTTTAAATAAGGTGTTCATCGGGAATTAATGTTTCATATTGTACAGGATTTAATCTTGCGTGTCTATAATCTTATCCACCCTGTAAAGACATGAACTCCACATTGTACCATCAGTACTTTCACATGACTATTTTTAAAGGTTTTGCCTCACCTATGCTCTATGCATAGTTGCATACCCAACCCATGTGGAAGTGAAAGTCCTAGAATCTCCTTTCTTAGGAGATAATGCTTAAAATATCTTAGCAAGTTAATAAATTTTCACCTTTTTCTTTGTTTCCAGACATTCAATTACAAAGAGAGTATATTTACTAGTTAATTAGTTGCCTTTTAAGTTCAAATACTCTCAATAAAATTTGGGTTTTTAATTTATTATTACAAATTAAATTCTGTAAAGATGTAATGAAAACTTATATTTTACCCTCCATTCCCAACATGTCATATCATCTAATCACAAATCTAATAATAAGCACAACCACATCAATCAATTCTAATACCCATATATAAATCCAACCAAATCGGGCTTATTGAGATGTTATTTAGTGTGATAGGATCTATTGAATTTTAAATAAAATACTAATGTGACAATCTCTTATTAGATGGTGTAAAACATGTGTTTTACCCCATCGTTACTAAATTCAANAAAACCCAAACGATAAGTTCCACACCGTACATCTTGTTTTATCTTGCGTTTGACGCTTGGAATTCAACCGACCAGTTCATATAGTTAATCTGGTGTTTAGAGCTACGCTTTTTTTTTTTTTTTTTTTGGAGAAGGTTTAGAGCTATGAATTAAAACATGCATTTTCTTCTAAAAATTAAATTAAATTAAAACCAGAATTTAAGAAAAATAATGCTCTTGCCGAGCAGCTTAGTAATGTGAGCTTATAACTAAAAGAAGCATTAAAGTGGTTAAAAATATAGTGAAAATGACTTAAATGGGACTGCATGGTCTGTCCTTGGGTTAATGAATCAATACTTATTAAAAATAAAAATAAAAAGACAGTAATGCTCTTTGCCTACATTTACAACAAATGTCGATCAAAGTACAATATCAATGACATCAATTACCGTCACAATCAACCAAAACTCATTAACTATGCTTAAAAGATTCTCAAAATTAACACTAACTAATAACTATAACTCACAAACACATACACTCCAAATACAAATTAACTGAAATCCCATTATACACATGAAAATAAAATAGCAAATATAAAATTGAAATAACAAAAAACCTCAATATTAACTTAGAAACTTACAAATAAGACATTCACAATTCTAAAGTTCTAATACACCCTATAGTACTTTCTCTCTTAAACAATAGAAAAACACTCGACTCGCATATACTAGTATCTTTCAACCCAAGGAAATTACCAAACTATTCACCCCATATTCTCCTAAAAGAGTCTTCTCCTCTACCAATACAAGAGTACCACTTGAGATAAAGTCTCAAACTCTATCTAGATTAATTTATTTATTATAGTTTCAAATCTTATTCCTAAGTAAACAAAATATGGGACAAGGATTGAGTCTAGTGCACCTAAGCCTGTTCCCAAGAAATGTAACATTACTCCTTTTACAAGCAATACCAATGATTTTTTTTTTTTTTTTTGGCAATGAATAAATTTTTTTTCAATGACAAGAAAACTCAAATAGATAACCAAGTAAAAAAAATAATAATTTTAGGCAATTTTATAGTTAAATGTTTGCCAACGAACACCAAATTCACTCACCCTCTATGAATCTGAAAAATCAAATTAGTTTTTTGGTTTTCCTCTTCTATGCCGTTTTAATTTTTGATTTCATTTTTGCAAATTTATGTTTTTGATTTAAGTCTTGCACTTCCAGTTTAATATGTCTGTTTTTCTAATGTTTCAAATATATATATGTTATTCTCTCATACAATCTATACTTCTACGTAGTGTTTCAGTAAGTCCACATGCAAGATCTCTTAATTCGCAACCGCATGAAGATTTTGTTATATTAAGGCTACAAGAGTTGTAGGTTGAATTTTGGAGGAACTCATTTATATAATGAATTGATGACATCATTATTGCATCAAGAATGAGAAATTAATAGCAATTATGATCCTTATTGCATTAAGAATGAGAAATTAATAGCAATTGAATGAAATTAAAAGAATTAATAGTGACTTTGGTCTGAACCAACTTCTAAATTATAAAACAGTCCGATCAAGAAAAATTCACATAAAATGCATTGATAAAATAAGAGTACAAACTTCCTTAAGAATCGATACAATAAAATAAGAATACAAGCTTCCTTAAGAATCAATACAGAGTTCTTAATAGTACAGTGAGCCAGTGAGACTCCTTGATAAAACACTTATAACAACACACACCCTGTTAAATGACCAGAGTTCATCAATACCAGACAAAATACAGTACAACATGCATAAAATAAAGGAGATTATTTCTCTTCCCCATCATCAGTGTTACTCTTAGTAACTATTACCAAAAGGCAAAATGGGTAGTAGACAATGTAGCGAAAAATGGGATGGGGTAAGGAACTTGGCAAACATAGTGGCAAAAATAGTAACGTGAGGATGAGGAGGAAGATTGATCCAATGATCAAAACAACATAAGCAAGCCAGTTGAGGCCTCTTACCATTAAATAACTACCAATCATGAATGATGAGGAGACCATAATAAGAGCTAGTCCCAATATTGGCACGGAAAACTTAAGGGAAGCAATAACCAAGTTAAGATCACCTAATTGTGCCCAGATGAGTGCAACAACAACAGTAACAGAACTATACATAGCTATGGTGTTGCTGATAATGAATGCTTGGAACAAGTGGTGTTGTAGAAATTTTGCCATGCCTTTGTGTGGATCAGAGTCATCGTTGCCGCCTGGCACAGTGAAACCTGCAGCAAAGGTTACAGTGGCCACAAGTGTTGCAACCAACAATAGAGTGTTGACCCTATCCTTGTAATTGTCCAGGTTGGGTGCTTCCCTTGGCTCTGAGCTTTGTGAGTTCTCCTTCACGGCGTCCTTATTCTTGTCCATGTTAGATGGCTCCCCTGGATTTGAACTTGGAGGGTTCTCCCTGGTGGTGCTTGGACGACCAGCATGTGGGGCACCGGCATATCTCAAGGCTAGCCATGTCAATCGCTGCATGGTAAATAAATAACAATTTTCCATAACCATATTGTTGATCACACCGAACAATTATCCCCACTAGATAGCTTTTGTGGTCACCACTTGAATTAGTAACTTAACATCAATGGTATCATTCTACATTATATTTGTTAGAAATTTTTCATTTTATTTTATTTTATATATATATATATATATATAAAATATAAAATTTTACTCTACCTTAATCTAAGTGTATATGTGTATGAATTTCTCTCCGAAAAACTTGAATCCCGGCCCTTCTCTCTTCCTCTCCCTCCCCCTCCCCCACCTCTTACACTCCACAAATACTTATATTTGTTAGAATTGAAGTTTAGGCTGTGTTTGTTTCAACTTCAAACCACTTCCGGAAATCAATTTCCGGAAAATTGCTGTGTTTGGGTGCTTGGGAAAATTAGGTCAACGGAAATTGATTTCCCTTTGACCGAAAATAAGGCCAAAAACGGGTGAAATTGATTTCCGGCCTTATTTTCACTTCAAATCAAATTTTCCGGAAAAGAGAGAAAGGAGCACGAACCGGAAAAGAGAGAAAGGAGCACCGACCCAGAGAGAGCACGAACCGGCGCTCCAAGCCCAGAGCCCATCGCCGGCGACCTTCGAACCACGAACCCACCAGTCGCACCGCGTCAGCGAGACCCACGAGTCGCGCCATCGCACCTCGTCGTCTCCTCGATCGCGCCATCGCACATCGTCGACCAATCGATCGCGCCATCGCCTCCTCGGTCGCGCCATCGCACGTCGTCGTCTCCTCGATCGCGCCATCGCCTCCAAGCCCAGAGTCCATCGTGATCGCGCCATCACACCCATCGCCTCCACGCTCTCTCTTCCTCGATCTCTCAGATTTTTTTTTTTTTTTTAATTTGATTGTTGTTGTTGTTGTTTTTTTAATTTGATTGTTGTTGTTGTTTTTTTTTTTAATGAACTGATTGTTGTTGTTGTTGTTGTTGTTGTTGTTGTTGTTGTTGTTGTTGTTGTTGCTGCTGCTGCTGCTGCTGCCGGAGTTTGGTTGTGTTGTTGCCGGAATTTGATACCGGAAAATAGCATTTTCCTAATACAACCAAACACATAAAAATATTTTCCACAACAATTTTCATAATTCAACTAAACACTTAAAAATATTTTCCTTTTCCGGAAAATAGCATTTTCAGAAAATATGTATTTTTCGGAAAACGTTTTACACGAAACAAACACAGCCTTAGTTAATATGTTGGGTTGAGAGAGGGAAGAAAGAAGTAGAGAGAGCCGAAACGCAAAGAAATCAGGATTGCTAATAGACCCAGGAGATGCGGCCCACCCTTCCAACCTGATCCAAACAGAAGGACCACGGACAATTTCATAAGATGGGTCAAGTAGATGATGGGCCCAAGCTGTTTTAAGGATTAGGTTTTGAGTTAGGTGTCAGGTGGGGAAATTTCTCATCCCACTAACCCGACTTGAATTGATTGACTATTATGATGACATGTCATATTATGCTAAGGTGGTCGTGGAGAAAGTCTATAAAGAATAGGTACACAAAATTTTACAACTTGACATGGCAAATACATAAATAATATGTGGGTTTAAATGAAAATTAGTAAAAATTTATCAACTCAATTATTCTGAAAATAAAAAAGTTTTATTATTATTTTTTTTTTGTGTAACATTACTCTTTTAATTTATTGAAACTCTAACCTTATCTGCAACGTAAATCACCCACTCTTCCTTAACCCCCAAAAAAAAAAAAAAAAAAAAAATCCAAGGAATCAATTAACGTGACATTTATCATTCGAATATTCAATTGCTTTTCCTTTTATATAGCCCCACCTAATCTGAAGAACATGGAATACAACATTGCACCACCAAAATCCCTAGCCTAACTCAATAAGTGAAGACCAAGAGGGAGAAAGAGAGAGAGAAATTAACATGGTTAGGCCTAACAATTTTTTTTATTTTATTTTTATTTTTAAGAGTAAACGTTGGACCTAACAATTTACATACATAGCAAAAAGCCCTTGATTGGCTATATTTTAACTTTAAGCCCATTGGGATATATATACATATATACTAACCCTTAAGACCAATCATAGACTAGTCTTGAAGTAACTTTACTACTCATACTCCTATAAGTAAGTTTACTATAAGTAGGATTAATATTACTTTACCTAAATCTTAATACACTAAATCTTAGACTATTTATAATAGTCTAGGGACTTGGGCTTATATCTCTAAGGTTATCTAAAACAGAGTTTGCCATTAGGTATTAGGGATTTAACTCTAAGTGGCGCCACAAGATCTGCACGCAATTTTATCAAACTTACAAGAATCACATACCTCTCGAAATGAGGGCACCTTCCCGCTGTACTTTCCTGCAACGTCGAGAGCTGCCTTGCCTTCGTTGTTCAACAACTTTAAGTCAATCCTTTTGTCCCATGTCAGAATGCTCACGACCTCAGGATGCTTAGTCTTGGAGGCCAAATGTAAAGAGGTGTTTCCATCCTTGTCTTTTTCATTGATGAGCATTTCCAACTCAGGATTTTTAAGGATATAGTTTACCACTTTGGCTTTCCCATTCATAGCAGCTACATGCAAAATATTTCGACCTTGATGGTTGAGCAACTCAACCGAATCTGGACATCGCTGGAGAAACTCTTGAATTACCTTGATATGTCCTTTACTGGATGCTGTGTGAATTGGAAAGGAACCATTCTGGTCACTTTCATATTTGCAATATGTAGATTTGTTTAAAAAGTAGCGAACACCTTCAAGGTATCCTATGGATGCTGCATAGGAAAGAGGTGTCATCCCTTTGTTGTCTTTCTCTTTGATGAGTTCTGGATGTCTGCTCAAAACACTCTCCAAGACACCTAGTACATAAACAAGAACCATCATATACTGAAAAAATGGGAAACCTTTAACTATCATGGAACTAATATTACCAAAGAGTTTTTTTTTTTTTTTTTTTTTTTTTCCTTGATTATAATAAAAAATGAGAAACGTGTTCATCCAAATCCAATATACTTTGTTAGTTTCCTCCATAAAGCACGGTCAGATCACTATGTTAACAAGAGCGAGCAAGAAGAGCACCATGATTATTGGGGACAAAACTTTTTTTTTTTGGAGAGATAAAACTGGGACATAAGCATAACTTGAAATTGAAACACAGTGAAGTAGCTCATTAGCAAACTTACCTATGTTCTTCCCAGTAATGGCAGCGTGAGCAATTAATTGGACTTCCTCAAATGGCATCTGACTTATATTTGCTTTTTCAATCATGAGCTTTACTAGTTTTACATCCCCTGCTTCGGCTGCCATATATAAAGGAGATTTGTGTTCCTCATTCAGATAATATGACACTTCTGGTTCTAGCTCAACCAAGAAATCAGCCATCTCACTGTACTTACTTTTCAAAACCAAGTTAAAATCCACTTTGTATTTGTTTATCAAGGCCAAGTGAAGGGGAGTATTCCCCTCATTATTCTTCACACCTGGTAACTCAGTACCGGCCATTTTTTTTACCAAATCCAAATGCCCACCACTTGTAGCTACATGGAGAGGAAGATCACCAGCAGAGTTAATTCTCAGCTCAAGTTCATAGTGGCTTTGACGGATCGCTTCCACAAGCTGATAGTGACCTGAGCTTATAGCAATATGAAGAATTGTATTCGATTTGGGAGTTTCTTGATAGGAAATAGGACGTTCCATATCTTCAGCTTTCAGCTGTTTGATGAAATCAATGTCCCCACGTTTTGCAGCCATGTACAAATCAGGATGCATGTTTCGAGCCGTTCTAGAAACATCAGTAGATTCAGTACTGATATTGGAAGGCTTATTTTCTGCTGCTATTTCTTTCTCTAGCTCCTTCTCCATTTCAGCCTCCCCAACTATTTCTCGGTTCATCAGTTGCTCGTTTTCCATTTCAGCATCAAATGCATGACGGCGAGCCCGTCGACGCGGTTGGGATGAGGAGGAGCCTGTACTCGCCATTGAGGGTTTCACAGGTGAAACAGTTCCAGGTGATTGCTGTTCACTAACGTCAATCAAAATGTGATTGGGTTCGCTAGACCTGTCAAAACGGGTACGCTAATTTTTAGAGTCTTTGGTAAAATATTGGTCACAGGTATCGGAATTTTGCATGTTATTAAGTAAAGGAATCACCGAACTAACAAGCAAAAAGGTTGAGCAATTCGGCAAATAAAATTTTACAGTTTGTGGAATATACAGTAGTACATGCATTTTTATGTTGCGTTGGCTTTTCTCACTTTCCTTTTATAGGTAATACGCTATAACCAGAGTCATGCTTATACATTTCTAAGTTACACAAAAATGATTCAAAATTCGTTCTGAATACATGGGAGAACACTATGTAATCTCGTTTCAGTGAGGTATTGTTTTACATTTAGGTGCATTAAGTGCCGAAATTATAGAATTGTTGGGTTGAGGGGTTTTTGACTGGAAGATGGTTCGGTGATAGAGATTGATTGTTTTCATTAGGGGTGTGCGGGTGGGTTAGGGGTTTTTGACTTTTCTACAACCTAACTCATCATGAGGGGTAAAAAATAATCTAACCTAACTCGATTCATGAGTCAAGTTGGATCTATAAATTTGACAATTTTTTTAATTATTATTATTATTAAATAGACAAAATTTAGCTACAAAATTGGTTATAACTTAAGATTATAGCTTTATTCAATAAAATAAACACTATTACATATTTTGAAAATCTAACCATTAAATTGCATGTTTTTTACACTCTTAATACACATGTCAAATTTTGTGTCAATCGAATATTATTTACTATATAATCTATAAGCTTATATTTTATGCATAATTTAAAATTACAAAAACTAACAATTAAAACAATTTATTGATGACAAAGCTATTGATGTTTAATTTTCTTGAAATTTTGCAAGTATAGGGGATATAAGAAGAAGATGTAATCCAATGATAGAATTCTCAACATTCACCTCTAATAAAATGATATTAAGTAAAGTTGTAACATTAGACTACAACCAATTTTATAACTAAATTTTGTCCTTATTAAATTGAGTATTAGAAAACATTACCACAAATAAGACCAAAATTATAACCAAATAATCCTAAGTATAATACCAAATCAACACAAATTATATGAGAAGAACTTAGGATTTAGATTTTATTTAGGAAGATGGGTAAAAATGTAAATAACAAAATTATATAATTATTTTTTAAATACGTATTAAATATAGATGCATCAAGTTGAATTAGAATTAAGCATATTTGTGAATCGTAAAAATAAATTCACAACCCAACCCAATTTACCAATCCCTAAAACTGAGTTAGATCAAGTCAGTTTTGACAGGTTAGCTACACACCCTTAATTCTCATACACATACCTTGCGATGGGGGCAAGACTACAGTTTTGTCTCCAGTCAAGTGGGCTGTATAATGAACTGTTAGTCTTGCTACACTGGCAGGCAAGCTTTTATTCTTCTTCCTGGTGCTATGCTTTCTGTTATTCAGCAATGTCGTTTGCTCGGTTTCAGTCCAAGTCGGCAACCACTGGTATGGTATCTCCCCCTTTCTCTTTCTCTCTCACTCTCTCTTCGCAGTGTGCTGTTAGTTACACTCCTTTCATAGCAAGTTACTTATTTGGAGCAACCGTAAAATACAACGACTAGTGGTTGAATAAGAATGCATAGATAATACTAAAACACTAGCAAATTGCCGTTTTTTAGTCTTGTACAGCTATTAAAAACCATTAAAAAATGACCATTGGGATGCAAAGAAGGCAGCTCATTCCTTGACCCGATGGACTTGAGTAAGTTCTTTTTAGATTAAAATAGCATTTTGGTACTTATATTTTTTGTTATTTTGAATTTAGACATTTTGGTAACAATCATTATCTTCACGGTAAATGTGTTGCACCTGCACCAACCATGAGGCCCCTACAATCACAAACGGAACCTTTTGTCTGTGTATGGTAGCTGTCCCAGTTTTGTATATTTGTTTTATGTAAGGGATTTGGCTGGCCTTGGGGTTAATAGACCATGTGCCCAAGGATCTGCTGTTGGTGCTGTATAAACTTTTATATTATATAAATAAGACCTTCCGTTTTCACCAAAAAAAAAAAGAAATAAAAAATTGACTCAACTCACTAACGACATGGACCAAATTGTTAATTAAAAATAATGGTGACAAAATTGACTACTACCATACAGACCAAACTAGCAATGACCCCAAAGGCCAAGACTTAAATACAGTACTTAGGTGTTGTTCCTTAAATTTTTCTTTTAAGATTATGCCATGTGAAATGTATTTTTTAATTAAGTAACCACATGACTTAATATTAAATGGAAAACCTCAAGAACAGTACTTAAGGTATTGCACCTAAATTTTATCTAACCCCAAAATGAAGGATCAAAATAGTATTTTTGCTGTCTTTTCTAGGTTCTTTTGATTATGGGCATGGTCACTTCTTCTGTAAATATAATCAATGAGAAAGCTCAGTCCTGTAAATATAATCAGTGAGAAAGCTCAGTCGGTTAGGTAGACTTGCTTTTCCTTTTGTTAGGTAGTCTTGCTAATCCTTTTCTTTTGCTTTCTGCTTTTCTAATAATATTTTATCTTTCATCAAAACTTTAGTTATATAATATATTTGGTGGTAATAGTTTGAGTTGTTGAATTATTATCATGCATCTTATATGTTTATACTTGATAGTAGTAGGAGGTTTTGAGATAAAAACAAATAATTTTTTAATTATTTGGTTTTGTTTTATTTCACAGAAATAGTACTTTTTATGGGTTTGAAATCTAGACCATTCAAAAAATCGAAAAATATAAAAGTTTAGAATTTTTAAAGTTAGACCAGGTTCAATCAAGGTCAACCCATAATGATATTATAAATAATTTTTAATAAATCTAGTCTTAATTATAAATATATTAATTATACACTCCTAAGTAATATAATCGTTTATTTTAGACTTTCTAGTGGATATTAACTAGGAACCTCTAGAACTAAGGTTCAAATATTGAAAGTCAATTTTTTTTTCCCCTTTTTGAAACAAATATGTAAACTCTAGATGTTGAACACTCTAAAAAGACCCCAAGATGTAAACCTAAGCAAATAAGTTTTGCTTCCTTGGATCGTAATCCTGGATTAATTATGACCACCGATATTGAAGTATCTTAAATCAACATGATAAAATTTGTTAAACTTAGCTCAAATCGGGGCCATAATTCAAGATTATCAAATGAGATTTTGAGTGTTTGTTTATTAGTGTACAAAGAAAAAAAAGTTGTAGAAAATGTTATTAAAATTATAATTAAGTAATTAAATTTACTATGTTCAATACGTAAGTTTTGGGGACAACTAGTAATTTATTATAATATCAAAAACAGTTCCCGATGCAATGAGCATTCCCCTCACTAACATTAATCAATCAATGTGAGAGTCTTCACCTTTTCTCATTCTGGCCATCGGGTTTGCTAGACCTGTTTGTCAAAAGACTCAAAACGTGACCAAAAGCTTTAAAACTGGTCCATTGCCTTTTTTTTTTTTTTTGATGGAGTTGCAGTTGCCCCAATTAGGCTTTGGCTTAGGGTTGTGCGTGGTTCGGTTGGCTTGATTTTTTCTCAAATTTGTTACTGAATTGATAGGGATCGATTTTTTCATAATTAAAACCGATACATACTGCTTAGGTTCGGTTTTCCGACCTATAGCGGTGCAGTTTAATCGGTTTGGTCGGTTTGAAACATTAAATTTTTTTTTTTTATAAAAAATATGTTCAACCTGTTTACACATAAAATCTATTCAATCTATTAAAAAAAAAAAGCAACAAAATCTGTTCAAATTTCACAAAAATTTCATAAAAAAATATGTTCAACTTGTTCACACAAAATCTGTTCAAAAAAACAGCAATAAAATCCATTCAAATTTCATAGAAACTTCATTAAAAAAAAAAAAAAAAATCTATTCAACATGTTCATTCAATATCTGTTTAATCTGTTTAAAAAAAAAAAGCAACAAAATCTATTCAAATTTCGCATAAACTTCATAAAAAAAAATCTATTCAACCTGTTCACACATAAAATCTATTCAAAACTTGTTCAATCTATTCAATATGTTCAAACTGTTCAAATCCATTCACACATAAACAAACTGTCCAAATTTCATTATTTCATTCACACATAAACAATTTGTCCAAATTTCATCATAAACTTGTCCAACCTATTCACAATTTCACACATGACAAACTGTCCAAATTTTTTCATTTCATTAACCATGTAAAAATGTTTTGAAATTGCCTCAATAAGAGTTCAACTCCCAAAACACTATCATGTAGCATATAATATCATTAATGTCACTATATGTGTCAGTGTCAATAACAATAAGCATTAATGTATCCACTTAGTAATATATTACAGAACCATTTGTCGATGTCCACAAATGCCAAAATAAAGATATTCAAATTAAATTAGCATTTAAGTAAAAAAAATGCTAATTGCTTGTATCCCCAATGATAATCCCACCCATGAGTAACTAAATAACTACCATTAGTGAAAAGTCCACTATCAATAACATGTACAAATATAATTAGGATATAGGCAAAAGAATTCTAATTTCAGTAAGTCCTTTGTCCAGTAAGTCTGTGCACTATGCATCATTCTAGAACTCCTACAAAATACTAAACAAAACAAAATAAACATATGTTAATAACAATAAAATGTTTATTGGGCAAATCGATGCAATTTCTATAATCTCATTCAAAACAAAATGATTCTTAAGTATCGAGAAAATAAATAAACAATTGATGCATACAATAAACAAAATGAATATATATATATTCTTACCAGTGTCAATCTCAAAACCATCCATATCCTCCACATTATCCATCCACTCCCGAAACTTTATTGGCCTTTTTCTCTTTGCATCCTTCAACCAATTCTGGGTACAAATAAGGGCTTCAATTGTATTAGGAGATAGTGAACTATGAAACGAATCCAAAACACGCCCCCCTCCCCCCCCCCAAGCAAATGTCCATCATAGGTCTATGTCTTCGTCTGATCACTGTCTCTTAACTTTGTACCCTATCCTAGTTTAGAGAAGGCGTTGGGGTAAAGTCTTATTCAGATTTGAGTCAATGTGGGCTAGGGATGAGAGATGCCATGATGTGGTGGAGTTGGCCTGGTCACATGTAAATCCTTTTGGAGGAAGTAGTTCAACCCAGGAGAGGATCAATAATTGCCAACATCAATTACAGTGGTGGAGCACAAATGTCTTTGGCAATCTTAATTAGCAGATTAAAGAGAAGCAATCATATTTACAATGCCTTGAGAATCACAATTCCCTCCACGAAGATGCCGTTAACATCCAAACCCTTCGAAGGGAAATCAATGAGCTTCTCGAGCGTGAGTCCACAATGTGGAAACAGAGAGGACAGTGTAGAATACAAATTTGAGTTGGATAGTTATTTGTTGGAATCTTTTAAGGGCCCTGATGTGGAAGATTTTGACATTTTGATGTGGTGGAAAATGAATTCTTCTAGATATCGAGTCATTTCCCAAATTGCCCATGATGTGTTGGCTATTCCTATTTTTATAGTTGCATTCGAGTCTGCTTTTAGTACCGGGGGGGGGGGGGGGGGGGGGGGGGGGTTTTGGTTTGGTTTTAAGGTNTTGATAAATTAAGCTCTTCTATCGGAAGGTAGGCCTTATAGTTGTTTTACTCATCCTTGTAGTAATG
This sequence comes from Quercus suber, assembly GCF_002906115.3. Taxonomy (NCBI): domain Eukaryota; kingdom Viridiplantae; phylum Streptophyta; class Magnoliopsida; order Fagales; family Fagaceae; genus Quercus; species Quercus suber. The sequence goes on along the minus strand of NW_027069936.1, from coordinate 111,635 downwards.
TTTATTCATTATTTTACGAGCAACACAAAAGATAAAAATGGGCAGACAAAGTACCTTGGTAGCAAAACAAATTTAGATAATGTACTCAATGGAGTTGTGTGCATTGTTGTGCGCATCATTCTTAATGGAGTTGTGTGCATTGTTGCTGCTGCAGTTACTATCATGGTGGTGGCAATCCCTGAAGGTCTGCCATTGGTTGTCAAAATCACACTTGCTTACTCCATGAAGAGAATGATGGTTGATTAGGCAATGGTTAGAAAACTTTCAGCGTGTGAAACAGTGGGATCAGCAACAATTATCTGCACCTATAAAACGAAGATAAGTATATTAATATAAAGGAAAAGTTTTAAATTTTCTAAGAGCATTGATTAGGAAATATTTTTACAAACTTTTTATGAAAAAAAAAAAAAAAGCCTTTTTGACAACTTTTTATATTTCTTATAAAAGTTATATTAAAATTAACTTCCCTATAAAGGTTCAATAACCAATGGTCTAAGAGAATCTGTTAACCGAACCCGTAATATAATAATGCTACATAGCGCATTTTATACTATATGTGAAGTGTTTAGTTGTTGGGTGTTTCATAATTAGAAGCCAAAATGCATAAAACATGTATCATTCTTGCTAGGCAATTGGCTTCGTGATACGCATGCATAACTTCAGCCTGCAGATCACCAGAGAGTAAGTTGAGTAACATCCTAGATAAAGACATTATACATGTATACTTTCATCATTCTAATGAAAAATGTCCTAACGGGTGCGGGAAAGTGTGGCAGCAGCGAAGCCATATACAACTTGAGATGCTGTGTAATGGCCTGCAATGGCTTAGATCGTCCCTACTAGAGAAAGACCCTAATGTGAGGGACAATGTTGTGATTTTTTTTATTTATAAAATTATGTAACTTATATTTTTCAGACAATATTGTGATTTTTTTTTATTTAAAAAATTATGTAACTTATATTTTTCCTCCACTCTTAAGAAGACTCAAAAAAATTAAGTGATACTAGAGTTACTACAAAATTTTACAACATAGGTTTTACAAATTAATGTGTCACTAATTGCAAGAATTAAATTAAATACTCATTTATTATCCTATTTGAAGTGTCATTGATCACATTAAGCTTTTTGTAGTAAAATTTGTATTAATTTTAGCATTTCTCCAAAATTTTGCCAACGTCAGCCTTTTTATTTACCAAAAACCATTCACTACATCAATAATTTGTAAAATAATTTGTAACTCTATCATTTTTCAAATAGAAATCTAACCCGATCACTATTAGGTGAATTAATTACATTAAAAAAATTAGAAAATTAAATTCGTAATAAAAAATTATAATATAAAACATTAACCAAATATTATTTGAGTGATATCTAAATATAAAAAGAGTCAATAGGCTCATGAACAGTAATTTTGGTTTAGTGAGCTTTTTTTTTTTCTTTTTCTTTTTTTTTTTTCAACTTCGCCAGTTTGGTTTGAGCTTCTTGTTGTTATTGCTTTTTTTTTTTGGTGAATACGTAAAGCTACAGTAGATGTGATACATTATTTTTGGTTTGTCTAATTCACACTATTTCACATTATAATAAAATATTAACACAACAAATTGGCACAATTCACAATTGTTGAGGTGTTGATTCTTTATAAGTCAAAATAAAATAATAAAATATCATATAGGAACCAACCACAACTAAAAATAAAGGTATTGTGAAAAAATAAGTGCTATATTCATAATATTTTTTCACAACACTTTCATAACAAATCATAAATGATAAATTATTATTGGTTCTAATTTAAACTTACCAATGAAACTATTTTTTTTGTCTATTAATAACAACCTGTAACAACTTACTTCTTATAATTTGCTGTGAAAATGTCGTGGACATAGATTTCTTTTTGGTGAAATTTTTAAGACATCTTGTTGTTGTCACAATATTTTTAAAATAGCTGTCAATTCTTTATAAGTCAAAATAAAATGAAACAAAATTATAAAGGAATTATGTAAATGTTGTGTCGTTCTGTTGTGTTTTTATAAACTTTTTGTAGGTTTAATCAATTTTTTTGAGCAAAAATTCACTGTTTCACATACAATTTTCTTGGGTTAACTTTTTGTTTTTTTTTTCTTTGCACACCATTTTAAAGTAAAAACACATAGTTTTACACACAAAAACAATAACAAAACCTTAGGAAAAAAACACTTTTCATCCTTTTTTTTTGGGGTAGTTTACAATTCCTCCTTCAACTTTAAAATCAAGCATTTTTTACCTTAATATTTTGGAAAGTAGCAAATATTTCATATTTTTATTCTCTCAGTTAAACCCTAATTAATAAAAACTTATAATTCTTAAAATATTTTATTGTGTAATGTCTAAATCACTCCCACTAAATTTTAACATCCCAAAAATCTTCTTCATATATTTTGAGTTTTAGATGGTAGTAATTCTTGGAAAGTTGGAATGATGATACAATGTGTTTTATTTGTTATCCAAAAAACATTGATTTTCTAGGTTTTTTTTTTTTTTTTTTTTTCTTAGCAAAACTGAGTTGTTTATTGTGGAAAAATGATGATATTCATTATCATTCTTAGAAATTTTTTGTGGGTGGATATATTGCCTTTAGCAAATAGGTACTAAAAAACTATTATAGTAAAATAGATATTTATATGTTAAATAGCTACCTTAATGTTGTGGTTGATCAAAATTCTTATATGGATGAGATTGACTTTTTATGACATAGTTATCAAAATTCTTAAAATTTGTATCTTATTTGATTAATGTAAATCTCTACATACTTAAAAATAAAATGAGATTAACTTTTTATGATATAATTATCAAAATTCTTAAAATTAGTATCTTATTTGATTAATGTAAATCTCTACCTACTTAAAAATCAAATGATTTATATTTTTGTTTTGTGATACAAATAAAATCAAAAATTGATTTTAATCACTACTCTTTTCACGGCAAGCACGTGACTTACATGTGCTGCCCTATCTAGTCTAAATATAAAAAGACCAATTTAAAATTATCAACCCCAAAGTATTAAGCCGGCCCAGAGCCGAGTGGAACAACTCAAGTGGAAATGGCTAAAGCCCAAAACCGAGAGACCTCTCATTTGCTGTTGATCCTACTATCCGAGGTACAAGAATTACATGAAAACCACTAGATTTAATGTACGAAGTAATTCACATAGCACCCCCAGAATTCCAGGTTATGATCATCATGATAAGTGGAACTTGATCAGGAAAGTTAACAGAGGGGTGCGTAAGTAGTGCATTGGTGAGGAATTCTATTTGATGTATGGAATGACCCTCTCTTGAGAGTGTGTGGGAGAGGGAGGAGAAGTAGACCCTATTGCCTTTGCCACAAGTTGTCTCTATAAAAGTGAAGGCAAGGTTGCAAGAGGAAAAAGTGGGATGATCTTCGTCTAATATATATATAAAAGAGTATAAAGTGAAATGGAGTATTTGAATTCATGATCTATCTAAAGAGTGTGCTTCAAAGAAAGTTGGGGGGGGGGGGGGGGGGGGGGAATTAACATATATATGTACGGATGTACCTATATGTCATCAATTTTTATTGAGGTGGCTTATTTTTATTGTCATGAAGTAAAAAATTAGCTTGCAGACTTTATATTCCAGAGTTACCTAATAGTTTCATGAAGTTGATAATATAAAATATACTACGTTTTCCATCGAAACAAATGAAGCGTTAGATTTTACTTGAAAGGGGAGAATATTCGTGTAGAGAGAAGATCTAGAACACTCCATTCATTAGTTAACTAATGAAGAAAGAAATAAGTTTGATGATCATTTTGATAAAAGATTGAAATTATTTCATATAAAAAATCAAAATAGTTACAGTATGATATAACTTTTAATCACATGGCCAATTTAATAGTAATGTGACTTGTTTAAATAATTTATTGAGTTGTATTATTTACCATGCATATGCATGGTCTTATAAACTATTACATAATGGGTTGGACTAGGAGGTGATTCCTATTGTATAAACTATTACAGTCCCATTGTATCTTATTTTATGTAGATTGGCATATTGATAGTGGCTATGCAAAATTGCAAATGCGAGCGTCTAAGGTTGTAAATGAAATAAATACAATGAGACTATAAATGAACCAAAAAATAATTAAATACAATGGGGCTGTAGCTTATAAATGAACCAAGCTATTTATGAACAGCTTGAGCTCGGTTTTGAAAAAAATTTGTTTATGTCCATTTGTTAAGCAAACAAGTTAAGATCAAGTTTAAGTTTATGGTCAACTATTAAACAAGCCAAATTCAAATAAAATAATTCTTTTGTGAACATGAGACTCAATTTAAATTTATATTATATTATATATATTTATATATATATATATATATATATATATATATATATATATATATATATATATATATATTTATATATCTATATATTTAAAAAATCTGATCGCTTATGGAGGAATCTAACAAAGTTGATTGGATCAATATGTTTCTTATTTCTTATTATCATCAAGGTTTTTAATTATGGGTGACTGATATTTCATTTTTGTGTACCAGATGTGTTGGATAGTGTTATGAGTGAAAATCCACATCGCATTAAAGATAGAGCAGCAGGGATTATATATATATATATATTTAAACTCATCATCCCTTAATTTCTCATTGAGCATACAAAGTTAATAAAAATTAAATAAATCAAATTTGATTTCAATGAGTTTTAAAATTTGATCTCAACATGTAATTTGTCTTTTAACTGTTCACATTAGGGCTGTCCAAATCAACCGCCCAACCCGCCCCACTTGCCCAAACCCGACCCGAAACCACCCGATCTGATGGCTCTAGTAGTGAGACTCAGGTCTTGACTCCAAAAACCAGACACCGGCAGGTCGGGTTTCAAATCTCTTCCTCTAAAACTAGTGAAACCTGACCTGCTCAAAGTCCATTAAAATCCGGCTACTTTTTCCATATTCTAGCCACTTTTTCACTTAAATCCGTCGATTTCTGGAACAATAAACACTGGATTTGGCTGAACTATTGATTTCTCATCACGATTTGGTAAAAATCTCAACGGATTCGAAGAGATCTCACCGGATCTAGTGAGATCTCACCGCATTTTGGTAGATTCCGATGAATATCGGGTTCACCCAAGCCAACGACCACCTGTCGGAAACCCGAACTAACGAATCTGTTACTGTAATGGGTCGGTTGTGGGTTGAAAAACAACCCACCCAATCTTGTACAGGTCAATTGCGGGTTAGGCAAAAACCCTACCTACTCGATCTATGGACAACCCTAGTTCACATAAATTTGGTTAAATTATATATATATAGGCAAAATTTAGCTACAAAATTGATTGTAGTCTCAAGCCACAACCTTACTCAATATCATTAACATTATAATATATTTCAAAAAAATTACTGTTAGATTGTATGTTCTTTACGCTCTTAATATACATGTCAAATTTTGTGCCAATCAAATATTATTTACTATATGATCTATAAGATTATATTTTATGCATAATTTTAAACAATAAAAACTTGGCTTTAAAAAAAAAAAACTATAAAAACTTGCAATTTAAACAATTTATTGATGACATAGCTATTGGTCTTTAATTTTCTAGAAATTTTGCAAGTATGAAGAATATAAAAAGACAATATAATGCAATGGTGGATTTGTCAAAATTCACTTCCAATTGAAAATATTGAATATGGTTGTAGCTAAACTTTGTCATATATATATATATATATTAGACTCATCATTCTAATTGAATTTTGGTACACTTAGTATTTAATAACTGAAACTTGCAAGAGAATAAAATTATGCATTTGATTTACTTATTGATAATGTTGGTACCATGTGCTAAATACTGTTAAATTACATGTTCTTTATGTTCTTAATAGTCATACCAAATTTCGTATCAATCATATGCTATTTATTACATTCAATACCAATTAGATGCTATTTATAATCAAATCTAATTAGAATAAGTTGTGTTGCTAGATTTATTTTTATTCTAATAAATATGTTTAATTGAGTTTAAATTCTTTTTGTTCTATATTTAAACCTTTTATAAGAACTTTATCATTTCGTATTTTCTTTAACTGGTAAATAGATAATATATTATCATAATTATCAAATTTCATATTTATACAAAAAATAAAAGAGAAAAAAACTATATTTTGTTAAACTCTCTGCTTGAGAAGAAAATGTGAATTCTTTTCATTTAACTTTCCATCTCATCAAAACTTTGCATCTATGTTAATATATTAATTAATTGACATTTGCTAATAGAGAAATGCATTTATTTTCATATATTAATTATTTATTTTTAGACAATGCACTTATTATTGATATAAAAGAAATTTATATGATTGTTTTTATAAAATTTATTCAAGAAAAATTTTATTTAGAATACTTATTATGGAAAAAAATTATTTAGAATAGGAATTTTTATGCAATTTGCAGGATTTTTTATGCAATCCACTAGAGGTGTCAATGTTCAACCCAACTCGTGAACACGACATGAACTCGACATAGGTTTTTTCGAGTTAAGGTTGGGCCTTAATGGGTTCGGGTCATAAACGGGTCGACCTGAAAGCGACACGATAAGAAATGTGTCATAAGCGGGTCAACTCGCATAACCCACAATAGACACGTTTGACACACAAATTTATTTGTGTCAACCTGAAATGACCCACTTAACACAACCCGTTTAACTCGTATAACAAATAAATATTTATTTTATTTTAGATTGGTCAAATACCTTTTATATCCAACATATATTTTAAATTTAAAAAGAAAAGAGAGTAATTACAAAAATTTACAAGGGATATAATTAGAAATTGAAACTTTACGAACCCTAGAACTACTAATACTTTTTCTTTTTCTTTTTGGCATAGAACTTGCACAAATGAAATTGGATGAGTTTGTGGAAGATGTTATGAATTTGGACATTAACAAAGAATCTATGGATGATAATCGTGGTCATAGTCAGGATTAGTCTACTATTTGCTCAAATTATTTCAATATTGATACTTAGCAATTGGTGAGTTCCAAGGATATTATATTTTTTTGTTGAACTATGTCATTTTATTTTTGTTATTTTGAATTTGGGTTGAAGTGTATTTACTTCTTTTGGAGTGTAAAGAACTTATTTCTAGATGAATGTTATATTTTTGTTGAACTATATTATTTTAAATGTGGGTTGAAGACTTGAATTGTATGCATTGCTCTTTGGGATGTAAAAAAAATTATTTCTAGATAGATGTTATATTTAATATTACGTAGGTTGAAATGAGTTGTGTTACGTTCGTGTCAACCCAACACGACTCGTTTGTTAAGCGTGTCAAATAGGTTGGGTCAGGTCAACCCGTCTTATTAACAGGTCGGGTTAGGGTTAAGCTATTTAATCGAATATCCCTACCTCGACACGACCCAAACCCGACACGCTAACCCGAATTGACACCCCTACAATCCACTACGTGGCGGTTAAAAAAACTATCTATATATAGGCATTCTTCCTTAGGTTTAATTACTTTGAAAAAAAATGAAATAAAAACCATCAAATAAAGAAAGAAAAATTAATAATACATGAAATAAAGAATATAAAAAATAACCGTGCACTTAAATTATTTGAAATAATTAAATATTTTAGAATTCACAAAAGTAATATGTTCATATTTTTAATTATACTAATCTTAATAAGTTATATTTCATAACTTCTTTTTTCTAATGACATGTAACATAGTGTGTGTAATTAATTAATTATTTATAGGTAGTGCACCAATTATTTATATATAATTAATTTCTACAATAGATTTATATAAGAAACCATTTATTGGGTATGATATCATTAAAACAAAGTCCAAAAAAGATAAAAGAAAATTTAACATAACGTGCGGTTCAAATAAGATAACAAAACCCTTTTTAATACGCATTATTTTAAAAACTAGACTAGACCAACTGGTTTAACCAGGAACTGGGCACCAGTTTAGGCTGGTAAAATCCTCTTAAAAACCGGTTTTTAAAACCATGGTGCACCTTCACTCTCATTAGAACCATTGTTAGGAATTTATGGGTAGAATTCACTAGCTTAGAAATGGAGGTTGCCTAAGAGCTTATAAACGCATAGCTAAATTTACACTTAATCTATGTGGAACGCAAAGATCATAACAACCATCAATAATATCATTGTATTTTACACTAATCATAAACTACCATCTCAACAATTGTGAAAAACTTTGTAAAATTTATTGTGTTGCTAAACTTATTGGTGTTAGATTAAATAATTAAATTCATCAATTGGGATGGCTGAGAAAAACATGGAAACGGCTGGAAAATGAAATATAGTGAAGTAGCTAGTAAACTTACCTATGTTCCTTCCAGTAATGGCAGCGTGAGCAATTAATTTGACTTCGTCAAAATCCTCCAGAACTCTACCTCCTCCGTCTACCATGGCCATATTAATTCCATCTGCTTTTTCTATCATGAACTTCACCATTTCCGCATCCCCTGCTTCGGCTGCCATATATAGAGGAGATTTGTGCTCCTCATTCGGACAATATGACACTTTCGGATTTGTTTCAACCAAGAAACTGGCGATCTCACTGTACTTAGTTTTCAAAACCAAATCCACTTCTCTATATTTGTTTATCAAGGCCAGGTGAAGGGCAGTATTCCCTTCATTATTCTGAATCCCCAGAAATTCACTACCAGAGACAGAGGCCAATTTTTTTAACGTGGACAATTGCCCACAACTTGCAGCTACATGGAAAGCAAGTTCACCAGCAGAGTTTTTCTCCATCCAAAAGCCACGGTTGTTTTCAAGCATCGCTTCCACAAGCTGAGAGTGACCTAAGCTTGCAGCAATATGAAGGACTGTATTCAATTGGGGAGTTTTTTGGGACAAAACAGGACCTTCCAAGTCCTCGGCTTTAAGATTTTTGATGAAGTCAGTGTCCCCACGCTTTGCAGCCATGTACAAGTCAGGTTGCATGCTTGCAGCCCTTCTAGAAACATCAGTACTAATCTCTTCCTCCTCTTCCTCCTCCGTCCCAGTTTCAATATTCTCATCTCTTTCAAGGTCTCTCGGTAGATCTCTGTTCATTTGAGCATCAATATTAAGTAGATGTCGTGGAGCCCGTCGATGTGTCTGTTGGTTCTCATCTCTTTCTAGGTCGCTCGGTAGATCTCTGTTCATTTCAGCATCAATATTAAGTAGATGTCGTGGAGCCCGTCGATGAGTCTGTTGGGATGAGTAGGAGCGTTTTCTCGGCATTGAGGACTACCAGGTAATTGCTGTTCACTAACGTCAATCAAAATGTGATTAGGTTCTCTAGACCTGTAAAGACTTTCAGAACTAAAAACTGGTACACTGAGTTTTTTCGGAAAAATATTGGTTACAGTTACAGGAATCCGAATTGCTTGTTAATTGGATAAAGGAATTGCCAAAATAAAGGGCAAAAGGTTGAGTCATTCGGCAACATAAGTATCGAAATCGAATCAGAATCAAAGCTGCCCCTTCCCGTGTAAGAGATTCCACTTGCAAATAAATTTTATATCAATTTATGTTGTGCTGATTTTTCTCTCTTCGTTTCAATTATTTGTTTGACATTAAAATAGCCTAATTAAATAGGTAATAAACTATAACCAGAGTCATGAATCATGCTTATACAGTTATACATTTCTAAGTTACACAACCAAATTGTCTATAACACAACTGCTTGCTTATTTATTAGACTCAGCTATTCATCATGGACGGACCTGAATCTGACTAATGCCATTGCCAGAGGCTCCTCCAATTGGAGATAGATCGAGAACTTGATCTAATTCTCACTTGTGAACAAATTGATGCATTTAGAAAATCACAAGAAATAAAATACATTTGCTTATGAAAAATAACCTCAAAATCCACAAGAAGAGACAACATGTATGAGTCCCACACATGTGGATTCTATATGTTGTAAGAGAGATATCTCATAAGACCTTATCATGAGATATCTTCTCATTTGATAATGCTAAACTTCTTCGTTAAGCTACTTATGTATAATATCTATGTTTAAAATATTCGCCATTATTTTGTTTCATTCAAATTGTTTTAGGATTTAAATAACTAATTTGTAATTTTACTCGGATTTTTTTGGTTAACCATCAAAATTTAGCTTAGGTACCCATATTCTAAAACCATATGATATGTATACCATTCTCGAACACTTAAAACTCCTTTTGACATCGATTAACGTAGGAAATTCAGTGTAATAAAAATCAATTGACAATGGGCCTTAACCCATTTGGAATCCCAACATTTTTTTTTTTTTTTTGAGAAGTTAATCTTGGTATTTAGAGCTATCAATTAAACTGGTTTGATGCCTTGTCTAAAGAGGAATAACCAACCGACTGACTGGTACATTTTTACTATTATTTATAATACTTTTGATTTAAGTTTGTCTTTTGTTAATGTGAGTTTTGTTGAATTAGGAGATCTCCAAATTCTTTCTTTTTTTTTTTTTTTTTTTTTTTTTTG